>NC_061468.1:0-303030 GCF_022581195.2 Helicoverpa zea
ACCTAACCTAACCTAACCTAACCTAACCTAACCTAACCTAACCTAACCTAACCTAACCTAACCTAACCTAACCTAACCTAACCTAACCTAACCTAACCTAACCTAACCTAACCTAACCTAACCTAACCTAACCTAACCTAACCTAACCTAACCTAACCTAACCTAACCTAACCTAACCTAACCTAACCTAACCTAACCTAACCTAACCTAACCTAACCTAACCTAACCTAACCTAACCTAACCTAACCTAACCTAACCTAACCTAACCTAACCTAACCTAACCTAACCTAACCTAACCTAACCTAACCTAACCTAACCTAACCTAACCTAACCTAACCTAACCTAACCTAACCTAACCTAACCTAACCTAACCTAACCTAACCTAACCTAACCTAACCTAACCTAACCTAACCTAACCTAACCTAACCTAACCTAACCTAACCTAACCTAACCTAACCTAACCTAACCTAACCTAACCTAACCTAACCTAACCTAACCTAACCTAACCTAACCTAACCTAACCTAACCTAACCTAACCTAACCTAACCTAACCTAACCTAACCTAACCTAACCTAACCTAACCTAACCTAACCTAACCTAACCTAACCTAACCTAACCTAACCTAACCTAACCTAACCTAACCTAACCTAACCTAACCTAACCTAACCTAACCTAACCTAACCTAACCTAACCTAACCTAACCTAACCTAACCTAACCTAACCTAACCTAACCTAACCTAACCTAACCTAACCTAACCTAACCTAACCTAACCTAACCTAACCTAACCTAACCTAACCTAACCTAACCTAACCTAACCTAACCTAACCTAACCTAACCTAACCTAACCTAACCTAACCTAACCTAACCTAACCTAACCTAACCTAACCTAACCTAACCTAACCTAACCTAACCTAACCTAACCTAACCTAACCTAACCTAACCTAACCTAACCTAACCTAACCTAACCTAACCTAACCTAACCTAACCTAACCTAACCTAACCTAACCTAACCTAACCTAACCTAACCTAACCTAACCTAACCTAACCTAACCTAACCTAACCTAACCTAACCTAACCTAACCTAACCTAACCTAACCTAACCTAACCTAACCTAACCTAACCTAACCTAACCTAACCTAACCTAACCTAACCTAACCTAACCTAACCTAACCTAACCTAACCTAACCTAACCTAACCTAACCTAACCTAACCTAACCTAACCTAACCTAACCTAACCTAACCTAACCTAACCTAACCTAACCTAACCTAACCTAACCTAACCTAACCTAACCTAACCTAACCTAACCTAACCTAACCTAACCTAACCTAACCTAACCTAACCTAACCTAACCTAACCTAACCTAACCTAACCTAACCTAACCTAACCTAACCTAACCTAACCTAACCTAACCTAACCTAACCTAACCTAACCTTTTTTTTTTTCCTCGGGGGGAAATCCTCATGGACTTCCTCCGCCTGGGGAGAGGCGGAGGGGTGTGCCGGACTCTTACCGGCTAAAACCCCCCTGTGTCCTCCTTACACGTGGGCGCGGGGCCGCGGGAATCCAAATTCTTCCGCAGCCCCGCACTGGTGCTGGCCCGCCTTGCGGGCCTCGCCTCGGGCACGGGGGAGTGAGGTGTTAAACTCCCCCGTGCAACGCCTCAGAGGCGCGCGTCGACACCCGCGCGCGCCTCCGCCTCGGGTCCGTTGAATAGGGGGCGGGGACTTCCCCAAGTCCTTCGCCCCTGGACCCGTTCATGGGGGGCGGAAGAGGGCGTTGTCTGCCCTCCTCCGGCGCCCGGAGCGCCTGCTGCGGGCGGGATCGGCAGTTGAAATCTCCCTCTCCCGTTCCGCAGCTTCCTTCTGCGACATCACGTCCTCGCAGAAGGACACCACTGCGTCCCACGACTCTGCGCTGCCGACCATCTTCCGTACCACGGCCGGCAGCGACAGATCGCCTCCTACTTCATTTGTGAGGACACGGCGCTGCTCCTCCCAAGCAACACACTGAACGAACGTGTGTTGCGCCGTGTCCTCCCCGCCATGGACGCAGTGGTGGCACCGAGCGTCCGGCTCCCTGCCTATGCGACACAGGTACTTGCCGAAGCAGCCGTGCCCCGACAGCACCTGCGTCACCCTGAACGACAGGGAGCCGTGCCTTCTCCCGAGCCAGTCGTCGAGCACTGGCCGGATCGCCTCGACGGTGGCGAGGCCGGCGGTAGGGCGCAGAAGCCTCTGCCGCCATTCCGCCACCAAGACCTGACGGAGCTCTGCTCGGCGCTGCGCTATCTGCCGCTGCACCGGCCTCGAGTCCCGTGCCCGCTCTTCCTCGCGCCACCGATACAGCGACGCGAGTACTTTAGCCTCTAGGTCCCAGGGCGGGGATCCGGCCAGGACGCAAGCCGCCTCGTAGGAAATCGTGCGATACCCGCGGACGACTCTGACGGCCATCGCCCTCTGCGGTCTGCGCAGAATGGCTAGAGTGCTGGCCGCCAGGTCCATCGCCCACACAGGGGCCCCATATAGGGCCATGGACCGCACGATTCCCACGTACAACCGCCTACAGGCGGCGCTCGGGCCCCCCATGTTAGGAAGCAACGTTGACAGCGCGCCCGCTGCACCCATCAGCTTGGGCACCAGCCGCCGGAAGTGGGGGCCGAATTCCCATCGGCTGTCGAGCACCAATCCCAGATACTTCATGGTGGACTCGACAGCTATCCGGGCTCCACCGACCACGATGTGTGATCCCGACGGCGGCGCGCGTCGGGGGCCATGAAACACCATGGCCTCCGACTTGTTGAGGGCCACCTCCAGGCCCAGGCGCCGGATGCGGTTCACCACCTGTGACACCGCAGCCGTGGCTATCAACGCTGCTTCCCTGTGCGAGCTCCCCCGGGCAGTGACAAGCGTGTCGTCCGCATAACACGTCAAGTCGGCGCCCGACGGGAGTTCGCCTCTCAGCACCCAATCGTAACCGATGTTCCACAGGAGCGGCCCCAGCACCGATCCCTGTGGAACACCGCACGTCATGAGGTGCCGACCGGCACCGTCATGTCCCCGATATGTGACGCATCTACCTTCTAGGTAGGCCCCTACTGTGCGACGGAGGTAGGGAGGCACGCGGTGATATCTCAGTGCCTCCCGAATACAGCTCCAGGGCAGGGTGTTGAACGCGTTGGAGATGTCTAAAGACACCGCCAACACCACCCCACCCTGGGACACCGTCTCCTCCGCCAGGGCTCTCACGCGCATTATGGCGTCTACGGTGGAGCGCCCGCGACGAAAACCAAACTGGTTGTCGTCCAGGTCCGGCCCCTCTCTGCACAAGTGGCCGACGAGGCGATCTGCGATGACACGCTCAAAGAGTTTGCCCGCCTCGTCGAGCAGCACTATGGGCCGGTACGCGGACGGCGAGTCCGCGGGGCGCCCCTCCTTCCTGAGCAGGACCAGCCTCCCCTCCTTCCACACACTGGGAAACTGACCCTGCTCGAGACATGCCGTGAAGAGCCCTCTCAGCTGGGGCTCTAGCTCCTTCAGAGCCAGGACGAGAGCTCGGCCAGGAACTCCGTCGGGTCCGGGCGCCGTGTTCTTAGCCCGGAGCCGCGACACGGCCGCTCTCGTCTCTGCTTGCGTCACCTCGGGGACATCGGTGCTCTCCTCTTCGGGAGAGTCTGCGGCCGAGGGTGAAGCCATCGTCGGGGGAACGTGTCCCGCTCGCTCAGGGAAGAGCGCCAATACGACCGCCCCTAGCAGCTGGGGCTGCATGCTCTGCACCAGTGGAGGCGCCCATGCACGCAGCTTGCCCCGTACCCAACGGTAGGGGCGGCCCCACGGATCCCGATCCAGGGACCCCAGCAGCTCCTCCCTGGCACGCGACTTAGAATCGCCGATGGCCAGCCACAGAGTCTCCTTGGACGCGCTGTACACCTCATACAGCGCGTCCTCCTCGGCGGAAACCCGTCGACGTCGTCTCCGGTATCGTGTGTACTGGCGGCGAGCCGCAACGCACGCGATGCGCAACTGCGCAATCTCGGCGGTCCACCAGTACACCTGGCGCCTTGCGGACTGTTGGCGGACGCGGGGCATGGACGCGTCGCAGATCTGCGTCATCGCCCCGCGAAACCGCAGCGCCACCGCTTCGACGTCGACGGGGCCGTCCGTCGCCGACTCCCAAATCCAGGACTGGACTAAGGCAGCTTCCTCGAGCAGTTCCTTGTCGATGCACTTAAGCGCCCAGCGCGGGCCGTCGTTGATCGGGGCTGTTGGATGGCGGCCGCTCGCGGTCTGGGCAGAGACGTCGAACCGGATATACCTGTGGTCCGACAGCGTCTCCACCTCCACGGCGACACGCCAGTCGCGGACTCGGCTGGCGACAGAGGGGCTAGCGAACGAGACGTCCACTATCGACCCGCCCCGCTGCCGCACGCAACCTAACCTAACCTAACCTAACCTAACCTAACCTAACCTAACCTAACCTAACCTAACCTAACCGCGGGGTTGTGTGCCAGGCGTTCGCCGATGACGTGGTTCTGCTGTTTGCCGGGGATACTGCGCTGGAGGTGCAGCGACATGCCAATGCCGCCCTCGAGTTTGTTCAGGAGTGGGGTGCCAGGAACAAACTCAAGTTTGCGCCACACAAGACCTGCGCAATGCTGCTGACAAACAAGCTTAAGCATGACACCCCACTTCTGCGCATGGGCGGGGTCGACATTGGCATGTCTCGCGAAATAAAGATCTTGGGCCTGACTATAGACGATAAGCTGACCTTTAACACCCACGTCGCCAACGTCTGTAGGAAGGCCCTAAATATCGCGAAGCAACTCCAACGAGCTGCAAAAATAAGCTGGGGACTGCACCCCGACGTCATCCGCACAATCTATACGGCAACAGTGGAGCCCGTCATTCTTTATGCTGCGGCCGCATGGTCGCCCGCCGCTCAAAAAATTTGTGTCCGCAAGCTCCTAAACACCGTCCAGCGGGGCTTCGCACAGAAGATCTGCAAATCCTACCGCACCGTCTCCCTAAACTCGGCCCTACTACTCGCCGGGTTACTACCTCTGGACCTACGCATCAAGGAAGCAGCCGGCCTATATGAGGCTCGCAAAGGGTCAACCCGGCTAGTGCTGGGAGACCGGGAGGTTGAGCGGGTGGTTGGATTTGCAGAGCTACCACACCCCGCCTTGCGTATGGACCTGAACTTCAGGTGTCTAGATGACCGAAGCCTGGTAGACCAACACAACGTGCAGTCGCTCAGAATTTTCACAGACGGCAGCAAGTTCCAGGGCAAAGTCGGTGCTGCGTTGTCCATATGGGACAACCAGACCGAACTACGGAGCCGAAAACTGAGCTTGCCAGCGTACTGCACAGTCTACCAGGCTGAACTCCTGGCCATATGCAGGGCCACTAGCGAAGCCCTGAACAGCGGAGCGGAGAGCTGCGGCATTTATAGCGACTCACGGGCGGCCTTGCAGACGGTGACCAATCCCGGGTCTATGCACTCCCTCGCAATCGAGGCGCGCCGAAACCTCAGCGTGGCCTTGACCCTTGGCAAAGCTGTGACCTTGTTCTGGATCAAGGCCCACGCCGGCATCGATGGAAACGAGCGCGCCGACGAGCTAGCAAAAGAAGCAGCACTCTCGAGCCGGAGGAAGCCTGACTACGACCGGTGCCCGGTCTCATTCGTCAGGAGTGAACTTCGTGGAGACTCTCTTGGCGAATGGAACCGAAGGTATACAACGGGCGAGACGGCCTCCGTCACGAAAGTGTTCTTCCCGGATGCGAGGGAGGCATATCGCTTGGTGCGCAAAATACAACCGCAGGGAACTCTCACCAGCATCTTTACGGGCCATGGGGGGTTCTCCCAATATTTGCACCGCTTCAAGTGTCGGGAGAGCCCGTCATGTGTCTGCGACCCTGCGGTTGAAGAATCTGTCCAGCATCTGCTGTTCCAGTGCCCGATGTTCGAAGCAAAACGCTTTGACCTCGCTCAAAGACTCGAAACAGACGTGGCAGTCAGTGGAGCCTACGAGCTCATCGCAAATAAAAAATTAAGAAATGATTTCCTTTTGTATGCTGAACAAATTTGTAAAATTGTCGTGGAGAGAAACGCTTCGGATTAATCCGGAGCGTCTTTCTCCACAACAAACAAAATGAAAAACACAAAACGACATACAAGGTCTCTGATTACGTCAGAGGTACATAGCAGTACCCAAGATGGCGGGTGCAATTTAAAAAAAAAAAAAAAAAAAAAAAAAAAAACCTAACCTAACCTAACCTAACCTAACCTAACCTAACCTAACCTAACCTAACCTAACCTAACCTAACCTAACCTAACCTAACCTAACCTAACCTAACCTAACCTTTTTTTTTTTCCTCGGGGGGAAATCCTCATGGACTTCCTCCGCCTGGGGAGAGGCGGAGGGGTGTGCCGGACTCTTACCGGCTAAAACCCCCCTGTGTCCTCCTTACACGTGGGCGCGGGGCCGCGGGAATCCAAATTCTTCCGCAGCCCCGCACTGGTGCTGGCCCGCCTTGCGGGCCTCGCCTCGGGCACGGGGGAGTGAGGTGTTAAACTCCCCCGTGCAACGCCTCAGAGGCGCGCGTCGACACCCGCGCGCGCCTCCGCCTCGGGTCCGTTGAATAGGGGGCGGGGACTTCCCCAAGTCCTTCGCCCCTGGACCCGTTCATGGGGGGCGGAAGAGGGCGTTGTCTGCCCTCCTCCGGCGCCCGGAGCGCCTGCTGCGGGCGGGATCGGCAGTTGAAATCTCCCTCTCCCGTTCCGCAGCTTCCTTCTGCGACATCACGTCCTCGCAGAAGGACACCACTGCGTCCCACGACTCTGCGCTGCCGACCATCTTCCGTACCACGGCCGGCAGCGACAGATCGCCTCCTACTTCATTTGTGAGGACACGGCGCTGCTCCTCCCAAGCAACACACTGAACGAACGTGTGTTGCGCCGTGTCCTCCCCGCCATGGACGCAGTGGTGGCACCGAGCGTCCGGCTCCCTGCCTATGCGACACAGGTACTTGCCGAAGCAGCCGTGCCCCGACAGCACCTGCGTCACCCTGAACGACAGGGAGCCGTGCCTTCTCCCGAGCCAGTCGTCGAGCACTGGCCGGATCGCCTCGACGGTGGCGAGGCCGGCGGTAGGGCGCAGAAGCCTCTGCCGCCATTCCGCCACCAAGACCTGACGGAGCTCTGCTCGGCGCTGCGCTATCTGCCGCTGCACCGGCCTCGAGTCCCGTGCCCGCTCTTCCTCGCGCCACCGATACAGCGACGCGAGTACTTTAGCCTCTAGGTCCCAGGGCGGGGATCCGGCCAGGACGCAAGCCGCCTCGTAGGAAATCGTGCGATACCCGCGGACGACTCTGACGGCCATCGCCCTCTGCGGTCTGCGCAGAATGGCTAGAGTGCTGGCCGCCAGGTCCATCGCCCACACAGGGGCCCCATATAGGGCCATGGACCGCACGATTCCCACGTACAACCGCCTACAGGCGGCGCTCGGGCCCCCCATGTTAGGAAGCAACGTTGACAGCGCGCCCGCTGCACCCATCAGCTTGGGCACCAGCCGCCGGAAGTGGGGGCCGAATTCCCATCGGCTGTCGAGCACCAATCCCAGATACTTCATGGTGGACTCGACAGCTATCCGGGCTCCACCGACCACGATGTGTGATCCCGACGGCGGCGCGCGTCGGGGGCCATGAAACACCATGGCCTCCGACTTGTTGAGGGCCACCTCCAGGCCCAGGCGCCGGATGCGGTTCACCACCTGTGACACCGCAGCCGTGGCTATCAACGCTGCTTCCCTGTGCGAGCTCCCCCGGGCAGTGACAAGCGTGTCGTCCGCATAACACGTCAAGTCGGCGCCCGACGGGAGTTCGCCTCTCAGCACCCAATCGTAACCGATGTTCCACAGGAGCGGCCCCAGCACCGATCCCTGTGGAACACCGCACGTCATGAGGTGCCGACCGGCACCGTCATGTCCCCGATATGTGACGCATCTACCTTCTAGGTAGGCCCCTACTGTGCGACGGAGGTAGGGAGGCACGCGGTGATATCTCAGTGCCTCCCGAATACAGCTCCAGGGCAGGGTGTTGAACGCGTTGGAGATGTCTAAAGACACCGCCAACACCACCCCACCCTGGGACACCGTCTCCTCCGCCAGGGCTCTCACGCGCATTATGGCGTCTACGGTGGAGCGCCCGCGACGAAAACCAAACTGGTTGTCGTCCAGGTCCGGCCCCTCTCTGCACAAGTGGCTGACGAGGCGATCTGCGATGACACGCTCAAAGAGTTTGCCCGCCTCGTCGAGCAGCACTATGGGCCGGTACGCGGACGGCGAGTCCGCGGGGCGCCCCTCCTTCCTGAGCAGGACCAGCCTCCCCTCCTTCCACACACTGGGAAACTGACCCTGCTCGAGACATGCCGTGAAGAGCCCTCTCAGCTGGGGCTCTAGCTCCTTCAGAGCCAGGACGAGAGCTCGGCCAGGAACTCCGTCGGGTCCGGGCGCCGTGTTCTTAGCCCGGAGCCGCGACACGGCCGCTCTCGTCTCTGCTTGCGTCACCTCGGGGACATCGGTGCTCTCCTCTTCGGGAGAGTCTGTGGCCGAGGGTGAAGCCATCGTCGGGGGAACGTGTCCCGCTCGCTCAGGGAAGAGCGCCAATACGACCGCCCCTAGCAGCTGGGGCTGCATGCTCTGCACCAGTGGAGGCGCCCATGCACGCAGCTTGCCCCGTACCCAACGGTAGGGGCGGCCCCACGGATCCCGATCCAGGGACCCCAGCAGCTCCTCCCTGGCACGCGACTTAGAATCGCCGATGGCCAGCCACAGAGTCTCCTTGGACGCGCTGTACACCTCATACAGCGCGTCCTCCTCGGCGGAAACCCGTCGACGTCGTCTCCGGTATCGTGTGTACTGGCGGCGAGCCGCAACGCACGCGATGCGCAACTGCGCAATCTCGGCGGTCCACCAGTACACCTGGCGCCTTGCGGACTGTTGGCGGACGCGGGGCATGGACGCGTCGCAGATCTGCGTCATCGCCCCGCGAAACCGCAGCGCCACCGCTTCGACGTCGACGGGGCCGTCCGTCGCCGACTCCCAAATCCAGGACTGGACTAAGGCAGCTTCCTCGAGCAGTTCCTTGTCGATGCACTTAAGCGCCCAGCGCGGGCCGTCGTTGATCGGGGCTGTTGGATGGCGGCCGCTCGCGGTCTGGGCAGAGACGTCGAACCGGATATACCTGTGGTCCGACAGCGTCTCCACCTCCACGGCGACACGCCAGTCGCGGACTCGGCTGGCGACAGAGGGGCTAGCGAACGAGACGTCCACTATCGACCCGCCCCGCTGCCGCACGCACGTGTATTCCGAGCCCCGATTCAGGACGACCAGACCGGTCGTCACCGCCCACTCTTCCAGCACCTCGCCCCGAGGGTCAGTGACCGGAGATCCCCACGCCGATGACTTGGCGTTGAGATCCCCGAGCACCAGAACGGGGCGAGGGTGATGGCGGCCTACGACGGCGCCCAACTCGACAAGGAAACCCTCGAAGTCGGCGAGACTCTTGTTGGGGGAGAAATACGCCCCCACAATGACGATGCCGCCCGAGACCGCAGCAACCCAGCCACGGCCCCGAGACGGGTCGGTCAGAGTCCCGCCAATAATGGCCACCAAACCGTCAGCGCACCCCAGCCAGTTGTCACGGGCGGGGATGAAGTACGGCTCGGCGACCACAGCCACGTCAATCGACCACTCTGCCATGCTCTGGAGGAGAAGATCCTGAGCTCTGGCACAGTGGTTGATGTTGCCCTGGAGGAAATGGAGGTGCCCTATTATTGACACTCCATTCCCTCGGCAACGGTCCTGGGCCGGGAGTCGGCCGCGGAGCTACTGGCCTGCGGGGGTGGCGAGGTTTCCCCGGCAGGCTTAGAGCTCCTCTTCTTTTTCTTGGCCTTGCTGGCAGGCGCGCCACAGGCCCCTCCGCCCACAACCTAACCTAACCTAACCTAACTTTAAGCAACCTAACTTAGCAAAACCTAACTTTAAGCAACCTAATAGAATAGATTAGGACTAAAAAATCTTGTCCACGTTAGTTTACTCAAAATTAGGTTTCACTACGTATGGTTACACAAAGTTTGGTTTGACTACGTTAGACTGCTATAAGTTTGTTTTCGATCGCTTGGGTTGCTCAATAGTAGGCTTCACTACGATAGGTTTCTCAAAGTTAGGTTTCGTTTCGTTAGGTTGCTCCAAGTTAGTTTTTACTATGTTGGGTTGCTCAAAGCTAGGTTTAACTAGGTTAGGTAACTCAAAGTTAGGTTTCGCTTCGTTAGGTTGCTCAAAGTTAGGTTTTACTATGTTGGGTTGCTCAAAGCTAGGTTTCACTAGGTTATTTTACTCAAAGTTAGGTTTCGTTATGTTGCGTTGCTGTAAGTTAGGTTTCGCTATGTTGGCTTGCTCAAAGGTAGTTTTCACTACTTTATGTTGCTCAAATTTTTGTTCGAATATTGTACGTTGCACAAAATTAGATTGCTGGAAGTCGATAATTTTTGCATTATGTTTGGTTTCAAGACGTTAAGTTTTACTTCTTGAGGTCCCGGTAGGAGAAGATAAGGTTATAGATGTAATGAGTTTGTATGTAAGATGGTAAGACAACTGTAGAGAACCGCATATATTGCGCTTATGTATTTAACATTGTGTTTAACTATCTTACTTTGAAAGCTTATGTGTCATAAAATTGAGTTATTTTCACTCCGAGACTTAATTTATGATAGATATGTGACAAAACATGTGCTTTCTTATCGTGCCTATGGAGTGTGACTTTTGTGTACCAATATCGGCAAACCATATGTTATTCTGTGTGTGTTTTTGACACTTTTAGGTAAAATCAGTTTTTCGACCAAATCTTTGAAATTTTGTTCTATAGTTACTCTCAAACACATACCATTGGATTATTGGATAGTCCTCGCTGAGACGCTTCTTTTGACACCACTCGCGTTCCGATATCTTTCACGAAACGTCAAAAAATGCCCCGCCCACCCACCCTCGGCGGAAGAGTGGGGATCGCTTTGCGCACCCGTACGCATAAGGCAATAAGGCAGTAAATCGCTTGTGCGCAGGTGAAGGTCATGGCTCGATATCCGTGCCGATAACTGTAGTTGCCTGCACAAACATCTTTTGTTCCAACAAAACCCTCATACACTCCCTGGTACGACACCAGGGAGTGTCAATGTGAGTGTTTTGATATTAACTTTTCGATATGTCGACCAGACAAATAGAAAATATTAGTTTTATGTATGAAGTTGTTCAACAGTAGACATTTATAAAAAAACTAGCTGTTTCACGCGACTTCGTCTGCGTTGGCAGTATGTTATTGCCAAAATACTACACATACCGTAGGCGTATTCTTTCACATGATATTATGTGCAATATATTGCTCAAATGTTGACCTAAGGAATTACTACTAATCAGCCGCACAGGTTGACCCATCAAGGTTGTGTTGTAGATGTGTGGCCATCTAAAGTCTAAAAAACCGGCCAAGTGGGAGTCGGACTCGCGCACGAAGGGTTCCTTAGCATCCAAACTATTATTCTATATGTTACAGCCAAAGTAATTAAGCTGAATATTATATGTATAATTATGTAGCTATTATTTATAATGTCAACTCAATTTAGATAAAGTGATAATTGACACGGAATTAATCACAACTTGCAAATTTATGTAATATCTTCAAAAATTTGGATAATCAAGGAAGTAATAGTTATTTGTTATACAAGAGTGCAAAGTTGCTTTTTAACCGCGGGCTCATGCCTGTAGCACACCTCCGCTGCGAAACCCAAAGGGCAAAACCGCCATAGTTTCGCTGTGAGTTGTGAGTTGTTGGGCGGCGAAACAATAGCGAAATTCCCTGCTCTAACGTACAAAACTGACTATGACGTTGTCTCTTTCTAACATGATTTCGCTCATTTGCTTAGGCGCCGTCTACATCTCCGCTCGTTGTCCGCCAGTTGTCCGCCAGGGCGGAGATGTAGACGGCGCCTAAGCAAATGAGCGAAATCATGTTAGAAAGAGACAACGTCATAGTCAGTTCTGTACGTTAGAGCAGGGAATTTCGCTATTGTTTCGCCGCCCAACAACTCACAACTCACAGCGAAACTATGGCGGTTTCGCCCTTTGGGTTTCGCAGCGGAGGTGTGCTACAGGGGCCCGATTCTCCTAATTTTACTTAAGCGCCATTCGATTCACGTTCGACTCGATTCGACTGAGATCCAATCCCGACTCGATTACGATTGAAGTGTATGTGGCATTCCGCTATTTTTTCTTAGAAATAAACGTTTTTATACTTTTCTGTCATTCAATAATGAATCATTTTGTCTGCAAATGATTTACGATTGCAAAATGATTGTACAGCAAACTACCGTATAGACCAAAATCACCAAAATAGCAGCCCAATCGCACACCAATCAAATGTCAATCGAATACGATTGGTCTTTTATTAGTAGCAGAATGCCCGATATGGTTAAAACTGCTATTGCGATTCGATTTCTATTCGATTTTGACATTATTAACTTAGGAGAATCGGGCCCCAGGCATCAATGTTGATGACCGAGCAAGCGAAGGATTCTAAAATTGAAGCACGAGCGTAGCGAGTGTTTCAATAATTAGAATCCTGAGCGATAGCGAGGGAATCAAAAGAGCACAAGGTGAAAAATCTTTGCACTCGAGTGCAACACGTAACTTTTCATCCCACCTCATCGAGGAAATTTAAAAACAAAATGGCGCGCACTTATGAGTATCAAATTAAGAAGAAGTACCTATTAAAGTTCATTTATTTGAAAACTCAGTTTAAAAATGAAACGAGGTCAAAAATCGATGTAAAAACAATAATAAAAATTACTTAATTCATTGAATAATTATTTTAAGCAGTATTTTATTTGTTTAATATGTATTTGTTTGAAAAGTCTTATCAAGATTGTCACAAATGGAGTACATATTGCACACGATGTTCTAAATTCAAATCACTTTGCCGCTCTAGAGGATAAAAACGGCTTTTGCGCTCAGATATCAAAGGGTAAAAATACTCTTTCCGAGATGGTGGGATGAAAAGATTATAATTTCATGTTAACTGACTAAAATGAATGGTAGCCGACTTTAATATGATTCGGAATAGGCTAGTTAGCCCAGTGCAGGGCACACCACAGTAGTGGCGAAAGGGGTCTTTAAGGTGTCTTTGTGTCTTTGAGGTGTGGCTCGGGCCAATGTACGGACTGTCCGGAGGACACGGTGAACTTCACAGTCCAGGTGTGCCCTGCCTGGGAAGGGTACTGTCGTGTCCTCGTCGAGGAAATCGGCAGCGGCGACCTCTCGTGCTCGGCCCTGGGCCCCGATTCTCTTAAGTTAATAATGTCAAAATCGAATAGAAATCGAATCGCAATATGATCGTAATAGCAGTGTTAACCATATCGGGCATTCTGCTACTAATAAAAGACCAATCGTATTCGATTGACATTTGATTGGTGTGCGATTGGTCTGCTATTTTGGTGATTTTGGTCTATACGGTAGTTTGCTGTACAATCATTTTGCAATTGTAAATCATTTGCAGACAAAATGATTCATTATTGAATGACAGAAAAGGATCATCATCCTCCGAGCCTTTTCCCAATCATGTTGGGGTCGGCTTCCAGTCTAACCGGATTCAGCTGAGTACCAGGGGCCCGATTCTCCTAAGTTAATAATGTCAAAATCGAATAGAAATCGAATCGCAATATGATCGCAATAGCAGTTTTAACCATATCGGGCATTCTGCTACTAATAAAAGACCAATCGTATTCGATTGACATTTGATTGGTGTGCGATTGGTCTGCTATTTTGGTAATTTTGGTCTATCTATACGGTAGTTTGCTGTACAATCATTTTGCAATCGTAAATCATTTGCAGACAAAATGATTCATTATTGAATGACAGAAAAGGATAAAAACGTTTAATTCAAAGAAAAAATAGCGGAATGCCACATACACTTCAATCGTAATCGAGTCGGAATCGGATCTCAGTCGAATCGAGTCGAACGTCAATCATATGTCGCTTAAGTAAAGTTAGGAGAATCGGGCCCCAGTGCTTTACAAGAAGCGACTGCCTATCTGACCTCCTCAACCCAGTTACCCGGGCAACCCGATACCCGTTGGTTAGACTGGTGTCAGACTTACTGGCTTCTGACTACCCGTAACGACTGCCAAGGATGTTCACTGACAGCCGGGACCTACAGTTTAACGTGCCATCCGAAACATAGTCAATGGTATCTAAGATATACTTAGAACGTACATATAAACTTAGAAAAGTTGCATTGGTACTTGCCTGACCTGGAATCGAACACGCGTCCTCATACTTGAGAGGTTGTCCTTTACCCACTGGGCCACCACGACTTGTCGAATGACAGAAAATGATAAAAACGTTTATTTCAAAGAAAAAATAGCGGAATGCCACATAAGCTTCAATCGTAATCGAGTCGAACGTGAATCTAAGGGTGCGTCCACATCTGGCGAATGCGCCGCGAATGCGCAGCACGCGAGCCGATCGCGAGCTGTCCGCGAGCTGCGCGCGTGCAGTCACTGCAATAGTTCGGTGCGCCTCTTTAGCGCAACTCACGCAAGGCTCGTATAGAGCGCGCGAGCGGCGCGCGATCTGCGCGCAATCAGTTCTCGCCTTTACAGTTCCGTATATTGGCTCAGTACTATCGAAGATGGCAGACGTCGCGCGCCGCCTGCGCGCCGCTCGCGTGCGGCGCTTAGGTCGCGCGCGAGCTGCGCGCGTGCGGCGCAGAAGCGGCGCACGAACAAAAATGCACGCGCGCAGCTCGCGGACAGCTCGCGATCGGCTCGCGTGCTGCGCATTCGCGGCGCATTCGCCAGATGTGGACGCACCCTTATGTCGCTTAAAATTAGGAGAATCGGGCCCCTGGTTCAAGCCATGGTCCGGGGTGTGAGGTAATGGGATGCCATCGTCCCCTTTTGCGAAGCAGACGTGCTAGAGAAGTTCACACCTCTCATCCCAGCTGCTGCCGTGGACTTGGAAGACATCACTGGCGCCGGGTGTTGATAGACGACTGCCGGCCACCGTAGGCGTGGCCCTGTTCGGTGAGTTCGGGTGGCTCATCGTCCTTCCGTCTGCTGGGAGAGACGGGCCCGATTCGGTGGCGCGCGTTGTTCAACGCGCATCTCAAATAGATTCAACAAACCCCATGTGTTTAAGTCACTAACAGTCTGACACTCCCTCACGCTGCTAACCCACAGCGGAAGGCGTCATTTGATGATTTATCACAAAAAAAGTCGATTATAACTTCAGCCGTTTTTAAGAACTAGTAAGTATATATTTATATAGTTGGTTATACCATATTTATTACTTTGGCCAACTTGGAACAGCTAATTTATAAATAATATGCAGATAAAGTGAATAATTTATCACATCGTCTACTAGTCAGTTTGGGTATTATATACAATGACCAGTCATTATGTATAATATGTATGTAATCACTATGGCTGTAACATATACACTTTTTATCTAGTTGACAAAGAAATAATCAGCAATATATAGAAGCTTTAACTATAATGGATCTTTCTTCAGTGGTTAGGTGACGTTTCAAATGTTTCAACCGCTCGGTTGTTATAATGTAAATCTCTTTGCCAAAGATTTATAAACCTTCCAATATACTAAAAACTTTGAAAAACATCCAGAATCGATCGTCTTGTTTGTCTCGCAAAATCACAAAATGGCAACACTGCATATCGCGCAGGCAGCTGCGGTAGATTCTGTGGCTCGGTTACTAATCTGTGATTCTGATCAAAATGAAGATTTGGCACAAAGGCTAGAGGGCCATGCCATTAAAAAAAAAAAAAAATCTGTGATTCTGTGTCTATGGTTTTCGCTAATGTGTTGTGTTGTTCTCTATAGGTTATGTTGTTGTATTTTTTAAGTTTTAGAAAAACAAGTCATGATTTGTAAACAGTTTTTCTGTATGTTAGTATAACTCGTTGAAAGTAGTCCTTCACTTAATACCCTAAGACGACCCACTGACCCAACCATCATGTAAGTAAGCCTCTAGTTGCAAATAATTTATAGAGAAACTTACCGATTTCCCGCGGTTTTACCTGCGTCCCGTGGGAACTACTGCCCGTACCGGGATAAAATAACGGGAGAGTGTAGCTTTCCGACATTGAAAATTTTTTTTAAATCGGCTCGGTTTTTTCGGAGCCTTTAGGGTACAAAAAAACATACTAAAAATGTTTCCTTTGATTATAATATTAGCAAAGATAGATGATAATGTGTAGAGCCGGCTGTTGCGCTCGATGAGATAATATTGGTGTTGCAGGTCCGTGAGCCCCAACTCCAGCCTGGTGCAGCACACGATAGAGCTGAACTACGCGAACAGCAGGCGCTCCACCGCTATCAAATGGATTATCGTGAACATCACGATCGTGTTGTTCTTTGTGTTTGACTTGTAAGTAAACGCTTCACACTAAACTCGTACCTCGTTATTCACAGACTTGCATGTGCACTCGTTACTCACATGCTTCATTTTACTGTGCGTATTCCACAGCAATAACTACATAATAGGGTCAATAATATTATTATTAAACAATGTAACATGCATTTTTAACCGACTTCAAAAAAGGAGGTTCTCAATTCGACCGTATTTTTTTTTTTTTTTTTTTTTTTTTTGTATGTTTGTTACGCGATTACTCCGCCAGTTATTAATCGATTTTGATGATTCTTTTTTTGTTTGATAGGATATACTCCCGAGGTGGTCCCATAGTCATCAGGTCAGGATCTGATGATGGAAACCCTGAGAAATCGAGGGCAACCTTCGAAAGTTGTAGGCATACATAGGGTAAAAACTTGACACTCAGGTGTACGCCTAAAAGCACTATTCAACTGTGAAGATTTGGAGCTGACCTGATGATGGAGACCAGAGAGGGTCGAGGGAACTCGACAACTGAATATGTAAACTACCTCGTGTTTGGGCTTAAATTATTTGTATTGACAAGACCTTTGCAACAGTGAAGGTTTGGAGCTGACCTGATGATGGAGACCAGAGAAAGTAAGTCGAGGGAACTCGACAACTGAATATGTAAAATACCTCGTATTTGGACTTATATTCTTTGTATTGATGAGAACTTCTCACTTGTATGGATAGTGACAACTATTCGTATCACTGAAAAGCTTTAAATAAAAAACTTTTTTACAAAAAAATTAAACCGACTTCCCAAAACACTAAAAAGCAAAAAAAAACTATTTTTAGGTGCATCGGCCTAGAAGTCGGTGGCAAAATTAACTTAGTAACATCCATTAGACACCGACTTCTAGGCCGATGCACCTAAAAATAGTTTTTTTTTGCTTTTTAGTGTTTTGGGAAGTCGGTTTAATTTTTTTGTAAAAAAGTTTTTTATCCATCACAAACATATAAAAAAATGTTAGTATAGATCTCCATAAAAGATGTACACATAATATGACGTATGACTTCAGTATGCAAAGGTATTATTGCTGCACTCTGTGAAAAGGTAGATGATGTTGATTCGTTCATTAGAGTAGAATGACAGCATGCATAATTTGTTAATAATAATGAATTAAATACATACATTTATTAATACATCCATTGTTTAAATGCTAAATATTTATGTATCTAAATATTTTTGAAGTAAAAGCAACGCTGCCACCTTCACAACATGGGTAGAATTACATAACGTAACAAGGCTGCGGCACCTGGTTACTTGCATGCCCTGCACCATAGGTTGAGTCACCCTTTACTCAGGGATAGTGGATAGTTTTAAGCTTTTAGGATATAAATACTTTATTGTTACATAGTTTAAATAATTCTGATAAAAATATATTTTATATGGGTATTTATTCAAGTATTCCCCAGTGCACACAGTCGGTCGATTGTTTTTTACACGCTTTTATTTAACTTGCAATGTATGTTTGTTTGTCCTTCTCCGTGTGAGAGGAGGCCTGTGCCCAGCAGTGGGGCGATAAAAAAGGCTGAAACAGAACAGATAACAGTATGTTTGTTTCTTTTTTCATTTGAGGTCGCGCAAGTGTCCCGGGCACACGCAGGCGCTGCACTACGCCGAGCTCTGCGCCGTCGCCGCGCTCTCCGCCAACGTGCTGCAGCACGCGCGGCGCCTCGCCCGCCCCGCGCCGCCGCCGCCGCCCCCCGCCCGCCCCGCCCGCGCCGCGCGCGAGCCCGAGCCCGGCGCGCCGCTGTCGCCGCGCCGCGCGTGGCACACCGCGCCGCCCGCCGGCTCGCCCGACGCCGCCGAGCCCGCCGCGCGCGCGCCGCCCGACCGCTTCATCGCCGACGCGGCGGCGCTGGCGGCCTACCTGCGCGAGCACGAGGAGCGGTCGCGCGCGGAGCCGGCGGCGGGCGGCTGGGCGGGCGGCGGCGCGACGCACTACGCGCTGTCGGCCGCGACGCCGGCGGCGGCGGACGCGGCGCCGGCCGCGCGCGCTCCGCACGTGTGGCGGCGCCTGCACCTGGACCCGCAGCGCCTGGAGCAGTGGAACCTGAACCTGCGCCTGTGGCTGCACGTGACCATCCTGCAGCGGCTGGTGCGCGAGCTGGACGCGGCGGACGCGGCGCTGGCGGCGGCGGGGCTGGAGGCGCGGGTGGGCGGCGCCAGCGCGGAGCGGCTGCGGGCGGCGGCGGCCGCGCACGCGCAGCTGCAGTCGCTGCCGCAGCTGCTCGCCTACCTGGAGCCCTTCGCCGACCAGCGCTACGTAGTGCAGCGCATCCGAGGTGCGTCACCTACACTTTTATTCATTGCTGTGTGAAAAAAATCCAACTGTTCATTACATTAAATCCCACCCAAAACAAAAATGTGAAAGGCTGCCAAGTTCGATAATATGGAAATGCTTCGCCTATAAAAGAAGTGAGATCTGAATAAGTACCAAGTACCATACAAATACCTCAGTTAAAAATAGTTACTTTTTAATGATGTTACTTGGCAAGTTTTCAAACACCTTGTTATAAACCTACTAAACGCATTGAATCAAGTATATAATTTTCTTTTAAAACTTGTTGAGGCGTTGAGGCATTCAGTATTGGATGTGCCGCAGAGCTGGCGCAGGGCGGCTGCCTGAGCGCGTACCGCTGGAGCGGCGGCGGCGGCGACTGGGACGACGCCAAGCCGTGCGACGCCGAGCTGCTGCTGCACCTGCTGGCCACGTACCTGGACGCGCAGCTGCCGGGCGGCGCCCGCGCGCGGCCCTTCAGCGCCGCGCACCTGTCGGCCGCGCCCGCGCCGCCGCCGCGCGGACCCTCCGCGCTGGCGCTGCACCGCCTGGCCGCGCGGCCGCCGCACTGGGCGCTGGCGCTGGGCGACGAGCTGGTGGAGCCGGCGCGCGGCCGCAACAACCTACTGCACGCGCTGCTGTTGTTCCTGGCGGCCGCCGCCCGCGCCGACCCGCCCGCGCTGCGCCGGCTGCACCTCGGCCGCGCCGGCCTCAACATGCTGTGGATCATCGGCCGCTAGCCTCACCGGCCACCGACTCACCGAAATCCTCTAAATGCTAGTCTTAAATAAAATACCAAACTATTTAACTATTCAATTATTTAAACCACATAGAGCCTTTCCCGCCCATCCCGCCTTCCCGAGCCGACTTTAGCAATCTTGGTGCCCCAGAGGAGTGTTTGGGCTCCCACACAAAACTGCGGTGCGATGCCGCCGTGTCGCAGTTTTGTGTTACCGTTTAGTATGACACTGGACAACCATACCTTCAAGTGTAGTCAGCTGTATTGGACGTGTTTTTATCCCGAATGCCCGCTAAGGATAAAAATGCTATTGCGATTCAATTTTGACATTGTTGACTTAGGAGAATCGTGACCCTGTTATTGTTAAATAGATATGAAATAAAAAAAGGGGCGTCACCAAGTACGCACACAGTCGTGTTCAAGTCACAAAAGTCTAATTAGTAGGTGTTTAATTATGAGATAGTTTATGTCACTAACAGATTTTCCAAGCTATACTCCAGTCAAACAAGGAATTTTGAACATATTCATAGTAGCAATAATACGTACTTATACGAACATAGTTCGATCGCAGATTACTTAATAGTTAGTTGGTTTGATATTATGTCCTTTTCGGAGATTATGCAATTGTACGAGAGCGTAAACTAGTGTCATTAGTCAAGACGCAATTGTTGTGGATAATTAACACAAAGGTAAAATTGTTTGGATGGTACCAGGCACACGGCGTGAGACGCCTCTGACACTAGATGTTACAGTGTAATCGTTACAGAAAATCAAACACATGTTCTTTTAGAATTTAATTAAATAATATTCTTATATAAAATCGTTAATAATCGAGTGCAACACGAACGCAAGTGGCCGGGCAGACTGAAAGCGGCGGCTAGTCCTGGAGCGCCGCCGAGTCCGCCAGGTGGTCGCGCAGGGCAGCGTCCAGCGCCGCCACGAAGCGCGGCAGCGACGCGTCCCCGCGCACGTGCAGCGCGCGCGCCAGGAACGGCAGCCGCCGCAGCGCCCGCCCCGACACCGCCCGCGCCGCCGCCGCCGCCGCCACCGCCCACAGCGCCGCGCCCGGCCCGCCCGCCGGCGCCGCGCCGTCCGCGCGCGGCGCCGGCAGCGCCTCGCGCGGCGTCACCAGCCCGCGCATCATGAGCTGCACGCAGCAGCCGCGCAGGATCTCGTAGGCGGCGCGCGCCGAGGGCGGGCCCACGCGCCGCTTGATGTCGGCGCGGTCCACGAAGGCCACGTCGATGGCGCCCGTGACGTTGGAGGTGGTCAGCACGAGCGCGTTGGGCCGGCGCCGCAGCCGGTCCAGCTGCGTGAGCAGCGCGTTGACGGCGCGGATGGAGTCGGACGGCTCGAGGCCGGAGAGCGCGGCGCGGCGCGCGTGCGCCAGCGACTCCACCTCGTCCACGAGCACGCAGGCCAGCAGGCGGGGGTCCGCCACGATCTCCTCGAGCCGCTCGAACAGGCGAGCCACGAGCTTGCCGCTCTCGGCGAACCACTTGGAGAAGAGCCCGTGCGCGTTTATCTCGACCAGGCGCACTCGCGGGAATCGCTCAGCGAGACGAATCGACAATTTTTGTGCAAGCGCTCGACATAAACTCGTCTTGCCAGTCCCGGGAGGCCCGTGCAGCAGCACTACTCGGTTCCAACCTATAATGTTCGGATCTACACCACGGTCAGCGAACTCGAATGCGGTCTCCACGAAACGCACTGTATCCTCTTTCAACTTTGTATCATAAATAAGGCTCTCCCAGAGTCCATGGAACTCTTGACTCGGTAATGCCCATACTTCTGCAGCAGCAAATTCTTCCCCTGTGCTAGAATCTGTCATTGTGTCAGTTTCTGCTCCAAAAGTGTCTAATTTGTAAATATGATATACAAGTACTGCTTCTGACGCTATTACTTCGGTATCATTATCAATATCGCAAACGGTTATCATTTGCACATGCTCTTTTAAATCGTGGTATTCACCTAGATCTGATTCACTTAGGATGGCACCAGGACATAAGGACACCAAATTCATCAGAAAGGGACGAACAAGTTCTTTAATACCATCTTTATTAGCTCGGCTTTGAGATCTTTGGACAATTTCAATGTGTAGTACAGGCTTCATGTTCAAAAATTATTTAAAATAAATAATAATCACAAATTAACAATAATCTTTCCTACAATCAAAAATAACCGACTTGTTCTTGTTCATACCACTACTGACATATGTATGTTATGATGACACATCATTGATTGACATTTCTAGTTCATTGTCTTTGATATTAAGGGTAGAGGTAAGAAGAAACTCCTTGGATTTGATGTTGAGAATATACTCCGCAAGTTAGTTATAATTATAAAATATTTCCTCGTTCAAGCAAACAAAATATTCGGCTTTATTTATAATTTATACATTTCGTGGTGTATAATGTATGTGCTCTTACCGTAATACTTGACGTTTCTAATTTTATTCTTTTATTCTGACATTGACAGCTGCTTGTTTGATGGAAGAAGTCGAAGTTGTATTGATTCTGAAATGTCTGTACAGGCGTTCGGCCAGAACAGCTTATAAATGAATTGAACCAAATTTTTAAAGCATGTTTCAAGTGTTATGTTAGGAGTATTAAAGAATCCAAGGATATAAATCTTAGAATAAAATCTTTAGCAGTGGCGCAGTGTGTGTGGATAGGGGTGCGACGTACAGACGGGCGAAGGGCGTGCGCCAGGTGGACTCGACGATAGGATGTGGTACTGGAGGGCCTAGGTCGCAGTCAGAGGCAGGCGAGCCGTGTGATGGCGGCCGACACCGCCGTGGCGGCTAGCCCCGAGGAGACGCTCGAGTCCCTGCTGCGCGAGGCCGAGGCGCTCAAACAGAAGTTGGAGGAGGAGCGCCAGAAGCTCAATGATGTGTCGCGTGAGTCCGCATGCGCTCCACCATGCCCCTGCCCTGCTCATCGTTCACTCTGCATTATGCTACACCCGTCTAGTAGCTCCTCAACTAATGGAGTTAACTGTTAATGTTATCAGTATGCCACATATCATAATTTGATTTGAGTTAGCAATTGTCTTTTAGATAACCTTTAACTATGGACACATAGTTTTTAGTTTCCCTCGCAGACAAACACAATGAAGATACAACATGTTTGTCTCATCACTTTTAAGTTTTGTTGCAAGTTAATGTAACTCTCAAAAATTCACTGTTATGTTATCTTATGTTATTAGGAATTTCAGTAATTTAACCCGTTGAATTCTGGTGTGCGGATCCTAATGGAATGGAGTTGCTTTAGTAGTAGGAATACATGTATGAGTTCATTGCAGCAAGGATGTTGGTGTTGCAGTGTCGAGCGTGGCGGAGCGCCTGGAACCCATCGCGTTCCCCAACCTGAAGCTGCGGCGTGTGCTCAAAGGCCACCAGTCCAAGGTTCTCTGCTCCGACTGGTCTCCCGACAAGCGCCACATTGTGTCCTCCTCACAGGTGTGTTTGACTATAACTCTAATATTTTTACTCATTTTGTTCATACAACTTCGCACAAAAGTGTTCTTCAGGCAAATAGATCTATCAGTCTCACAGAACACAAAACACAAACTGCGAACTGTTAGCCCTGTTCCAGTTAATTAATCAACTACGCATATTACTCAGTGATTAGCAGTAATATGATCACCTGCCTAGCCTTTCCCCACGTGGATGGGGGTCGGCTTCCAGCTCTGTAGTGAGTGGTTCGGCAGGACGGCAAGGTGATGGTGTGGGACGCGTTCACGGCCACCAAGGAGCTGACCATCGCCATGCCGAGCACGTGGGTGATGGCCTGCGCCTACGCGCCGTCGGGCGCGCTGGTGGCGGCGGGCGGGCTGGACAACAAGGTGACGGTGTTCCCGCTGGGCGAGGACGAGCCGGCCGCGCGCAAGCGCACCGTGGCCACGCACACGTCCTACATGTCGTGCTGCCTGTTCCCCAACACCGACCGGCAGATCCTCACGGGCAGCGGCGACGGCACGTGCGCGCTGTGGGACGTGGAGTCGGGGCAGCTGCTGCAGAGCTTCCAGGCGCACGCGGCCGACGTGATGGCGCTGGACCTGGCGCCGTCCGACATGGGCGACACCTTCGTGTCGGGCGGCTGCGACCGCGCCGTGCTGGTGTGGGACATGCGCACGGGGCAGGCCGTGCAGGCCTTCGACACGCACGAGTCCGACGTGAACAGCGTCAAGTACCACCCGTCCGGCGACTCGCTCGCCACCGGCTCCGACGACTCCTGCACGCGCCTCTTCGACCTGCGCGCCGACCGCGAGGTGACCGACACTTGTCCTTTCATATGTTTACTTCATCGATACTACTTGCTACCGATACTCTAGCTAGGTGATTTATACAAAGGAAAATGCTCAAAGCGACCCAAAGTCGATTAAAAATATTTATGTACAGCAAACTAGAACATAAGAAAGTCCCAAATATCGATAACATGCTTATTTAGTACTTGTTTATTGTTTCAGCGAAAACTAATTTAGGACACAGTGGTGTCGACTTATCGTACGATTTATTCAATCGATTCCCGGTTCTTGATTGATATACCTACAATCTTGAAAAAAAGGGCCCATAAGACAAAATTGTCTTTTTTTATTCCTTGGAAGAAAATTCGTTCGTTTTCGAAGTTATTTTCAAAAAACTAATAATGCAGTTGTAATAACTAATTAATGTACCTTTTTGTTACGTCAAAACATTTTTGTAAAAGTATAACTTACCTACTAGCTTCCACCCGCCGCTTCGCCCGCGTGGTCTGTTCGTAAGAAGAATCCTATGTTCATTCTAGTACCACCAAGAATATGTGTACAAAGTTTCATGATGATCGGTTAAGAAGTTTTTGCGTGAAAGCGTAGCAAACAGGTTTGTTTGACTTTCGTATTTATGATATTAAGTAAATAGAAAAGCGCTTTATTTTTAATTCGATTCCGGTAGTAATGCGAAAATTTGAAATGCTTTTAATTTTAAACCCCTGTTGAGATACTGGATTGATATTTCTAATCAATATTGATAACCTGATATACTTAAAAAAAACTTATTACTTTTTTTCTTGGAAAAGTATTTTTTTATTATTTTGTACTTGTAAGAAAAGGAGCTCATCGCTAAATAGCGATTTATCCCATGTTACAGAAAGCACATCTGACTGCTTATAAAGTCCCAGCTGTGTTTGTACATCTTGGACACTTGTTATGAGTAGTCAGAAGCCAATTAAGGCATACCTGGTAGCTGGGTTGTGTAGCACTGGGTGCCAGGGAAGTTCAAAAGTTCAGATACAAAAATGCTTTCTTCGGTGTTGAAGTACACCACGTGGATAGAACTTCAAAACAGTAATTATAGGACAATACTACGTCCCTTAGCACCAAAATCATTGTTGGCAGTTGATAGTCCGGGGTCCATAGAAATTTGGCCGTTATCCTTTCTTAGAAATAAACAAGAATTAGAGCTTCTATTTGTTATTTGTGTCTCGGTTTCAAGGGCTCGATGCAATGTTTTATTTTTAACTTGACAAAGTTTCACTCACGTAGTAGGTACAGCGCCATGTATAACTTTTTTTGAACTATTTTTTATTTCTCTAAAAGAAAACCTCCCATTATCAGTCATATTATGCTCCATCGCATGATTTGAATATTACACCTTTATTGATTTTGTCAGATAATAACGTTTACAGTAACCATTAGGATAGGTAGGTAATCTGTGCGTTTACTATTTCGTGAGACTAGGTACTATTTTGCGTTTATAGTACGACCAAGTGCCGATGACAACCCTTATATATAAACTTATAAATAACCAGTTCTAAAAGGAATACTGCGTAATTTACGTATCGAGACTTGCAAATCTCACAGAGGCACTGAGTGGCGGACCGTATGTGCAGGTGGCGCGCTACAGCAAGGAGAGCGTGATCTTCGGCGTGAACTCGGTGGAGTGGTCGGTGAGCGGGCGCCTGGTGTTCGCCGGCTACAGCGACTACACGGCGTGCGCGTGGGACGCGCTGCGCGGCACGCGCGTGTGCGTGCTGTGCGGCCACGAGCACCGCGTCACGCGCGTGCAGCTCACGCCCGACGGCACGGCGCTGTCCACCGCCTCGTGGGACGCCACGCTGCGGGTGAGTGCCCGACTGCCGCGCTGGTGCCGCCACGCCACTCGAGCGAGACGCTCGTGACGTCACTCGTCTCTCTGTTACAGATCTGGGCGTAAGGCGCCGGGTACTTACTGCGGACTGCAGGCGCAACTGTTTCATTTCAAGTATACTGGTACGATTCCGAATACCTTGTGCGTAGTTTTAGTCGAATACATATACCTATAGCACTAGTCGATGTAGTATGATAATATATAGGTATATTATTTATAAAGATTTATCTAAGTAATGTATGTAAATATTGGTTACTGAGCACGTTGAAAGTGATGTTAATTTTTGCGAGTATTTATTTTGAAACGTAGTCGTGTACGGTAAGAGTGAGTCGGGCGAGGCGGCAGTCGTCCGTCCACCAGCTCAGTGTTAGTGTCCTACTATTATCAATAAATTTAAATGTTAACAACGTGTTTCATTCTCTCCTCCTTGGAGTGTCCTGTCTGAGTCCCGAGCTCGTGAGCAGTTGTCCCAGTCGCCTACAGAGTTCGCGACTTGTGTGCTTATCTCAAGCTCGAAGCAGGGGCCCGATTCTCCTAATTTTACTTAAGCGACATACGATTCACGTTCGACTCGGTTCGACTGAGATCCAATCCCGACTCAATTACGATTGAAGCGTATGTGGCATTCCGCTATTTTTTCTTTGAAAAAAATGTTTCTATCCTTTTCTGTCATTCAATAATTAATCATTTTGTCTGCAAATGATTTACGATTGCAAAATGATGATACAGAAAACTAACGTATAGACCAAAATCACCAAAATAGCAGACCAATCGCACACCAATCAAATGTCAATCGAATACGATTGGTCTTTTGTTAGTAGCAGAATGCCCGATATGGTTAAAACTGCTATTGCGATTCGATTTCTATTCGATTTTGACATTATTAATTAGGGTTGAAACAGTACCTACAGAATTGAATAGAGTTGTTGTGTCAGAAAGCTAGCAGTTTGATTAAACTAGCGGTTTAATCAACTGCTACCTAGGCAGATAGCTGCGATATTGGTACATATATGTGTGTGAAAAAAAAAACAAATTTCAACATATTAATAATTTATTAATCTACTGATTTGGTTTTTCAAATACATAATAATAAACTGATAACACTCCGAGCGGCTGATTGAACGTGTAGAACGCGCAGCGACGACTAGACGACGAGCGAGCTCTGTGCGGCGCCTGAGCTAGTCCGCAGTTACGTCAGGTGATACCGCCACTCGGCTTTAAAACAGCAGTAAGGAGCATAAACTACCCAATTGTTAACAATATCTACAAAATAATATAAAAATAAGTACACAGAAGTCAGCGCATAATATTATATTACAAAAGTAGGGTACTTAGAATAAGTAATGTTGATTTTATTAAGTCATTTTGATTTAATGATAGCGTAAACGCTTTGCAGCGCTTGTTTGTTGTACTTTGCTCACGAATTAAGGTAATATAGTTATTTAGCGGTTCGTTCTGCGTCGACCGGGAGCGCGGGCGCCGCAGCCGGCCGAGCGTCGTCAGCGGCGGAGAGATATATATATATATGTGTGTGTATTGCGAACGGAACAGAACAACGATCACAAAGTCAAGTGCGGCTGGCGGGGCTCGCTGCGCTTACGACTTCTTCCTGCAACAAGAAGCAGAGGCGTGAGGCGGCGCCGGGCGAGCGAGTCAGCGGGCGGGCGGCACTCACTGCTCGTGGTTGTCGGTGTCCGAGTCGTCCAGCTCGGGCTTGGTGCGCCGCTTCTCGTACACCAGGATGATGGCGCACAGCACGAACACCTCGGCGCAGATGCCCAGGAAGGGCCACAGCGCCGCGTACATGTCCTTGACGCGCACCGTGGTGGGCGCCGCCACGCCGCCCGCCGGCGCGCACGTGTACACGCCGGCGTCGGCCCGCGCCGCCGCCTCCAGCACCAGCTCCGCGCCCGCCACGCCCTGCTCCGAGCTGCCCAGCTGCGCGCGCTCGCCCAGCGCCGCCGCCGCGTCCGTCAGGTTGCCGTCCGTCGCGTTCGCCACCATCCACTTCACGTCGGGGTACGGCTTGCCCACCACCTGCACAGGAGACTGCCTGGTGAGCGAGGCGGGGGCGGGGGAGGGGGAGAGAGTAGTGAGGTCGGACGGCTCGCGGCACTCACCTTGCAGACGAGCTTGAGCTTCTGGCCCTCGACGACGTTGGTGTTGGCGGGCAGCTTGGCGTGCGGGCGGCCGCGCAGCTCCCAGGCCTGCGCGGGCGCGGCGCCGCCGACGGCGCACGAGTAGTTGCCGAAATCGTCCTCGGTGGTGCGCACCGTCATGCGGAACACGGCCTTGTTGTCCTCCAGCTTGTAGCGCCCGCTCAGGTCCGCCAGCTCCTCCACCGCTGTGCCGTTCTTCCTCCTGTCACACACGCAACCACTTCTTTAAATAAATCTGAATTGTATGATGTACCTTTATACTCATAACTAAACAGCATTAAGCTCGCATCTAGAGTGGGATGAATAGGAGGTGTAGATCGGCTGGCTGTGTGTAGTACAAAGTAAATGATCGGTGAGTGGTAGTGTGGTACTGACCAGACATAGTCGCCGGCGTCGGGCGCGCGCGGCAGCGTGCAGTTGAACACAAACATGCGGCCCACGTCGTAGTAGGTGAGCAGCGGCGCCGCGTCCGACGCCACGCCCGCCGCCGCCGTCGCCGCCGGCTCGCCTGCAACACGACCCGCTCTCACTGCCTGCGCTACTGCCTGCGCGTACTGCTAGCTAGTACCACTAGTTACCGAAGCAGAACAAGCTGTCGCGTATCCGACGGAACCTCACTCCTACGCACTCACAACTATCAGTATTTAAGTATTCCCTAAAGAGAGTAAAACAAGGTAGGTATGTGCGCTCAGTGGGCACCACGCGGTTCTCATCTGTTATCACGATGTCATACGGGTATTACAGGCAGCACTCGAAATGCTGAACCGCAAAATGAAAGGTCTCAAGTGCGACATCAGATATTTAGAGTAGCGGAATGTTATAATAGCTACTTCACAAAGTTTGATATTTTTTATATGAAGCACTTTAAGGGAGCTATGCAGAAGTTTGCAGCATTCGTTTGCGTCTTCAGAATTGAGGTCCAAAGAAAATAAGCCTAGTAATTGAATTCCAGAATTGGTTGTCATATTGAATGTTCAGTTGCAGGTTAAAAAACTTAGTGACGGACCTAAACGGGATCAGGTCCTAAGGGTGCTTTCAAACGAGCGACAGGGACGTTACCGTCGCGACTGATCACAAACCCGCTCGCTCATCCGTAAGCACCATAAGCTTACTGCAATTAGGTATGTCAAGAAAAGAAACATGCATGTACTTCCTTTGACAGGATATCCAAGAAACGATAACAATAAACCATATAGCGCAAATGTATAATCCGAAAAAAATATTTATTTACCACCAAAAACAATTAATAATGCTTTATGATTTCATTGTGAGAGAAAAAATACTATGTGATATAAGGAAGCAAATAGAAATTATAGCTCTGCATGTTCCACTAGCAGATACTCTTTATATTCCATTCGTAATACCATTTTCGCAAAATAAGAGCCCCGAACGATTACCTTACAAGTGAACATTTGGAAGAAAAAAGAATTGTCTTAAAAACTAGAACAGTGTGGTGTGATCTCTGATCTTTTGCAATGACTCGCTATTTTCCTTAAAACCAATTTTAAATAGAATAGCTTAATCAGGGCCACATTTGTGTGTCGTCTCTGTTGTCATTGATTTCTGGTGTTATTGTGGCGTGATTTCTTACCATTAAATCTAATAAACTTATCAGCAAACAGATAACGTTACTACAACCTTATCTAACTAATTAAATAAAGTACGTGTAGATACTACTGGCGACATATCAACGGCATACTGCAATGCTACTAAACCTACATAGATACTGAGGCTTAACTACAGGCATCAAATCAGCAATACGTCATCAAAGTAATGAAAGACAAGTAACAATGTGGAACAGAAGCACCGAGTGAGCCGCGGCTGCCTGCCACGCGTGTGCCCCACACCGCGCTCCTACCAAATCATTGCCCAAACACAACTGCAGCGTTTGCTTATTAAAGCTCTAATCCTCGGAAAACCATTTAAAATTCATCGAGCAATGGGAGAAACTGTAGTAGAAGAGCTAGACACGGTTGGCTACCGTCGCAGTAGTGAGATCCCGAGACCGTGTGGAGGTGTTGCCTGCCTTCAACATTGTGTCATTTGAAACAACAGGATCATTTAAATCATATGCTCTTCAAACCATGTTTTTGTTCATCTTCTTGGTTAAAATTCCATTTGAAGTTGTTGTAGGTTTTGTATTTATTTTGCTAGGTGTAATGCCCATTCATAAAAATATACCTACTGCTAGGTCTGTGTCTGCTAAGTTTGAGGATGGCAATATTTGATAAGTAATTGGCTAGTAAAAGTAAATATTAGTATCAGGCACACGTATGGCACGCACACGCAGCTCAGACGGCGCATCGCTCTCGCAGCCGTGGAGCCGAGGAGCCGTGCACTGGCGCCGCCGCGCGTGGCGAGTGCACGGCTGCTCGAGCTGGGCTGGGATGGCGCGTAGCACTCCTGTAAGCCGCCCGGCGCTACACCCACTCACCTCCTGCCCTCAGGTCGCGGTGCTACACTACTGCCCTCACTGACGCAATGCAGTCGCCACTCTACTATACTTTTGATTTAGTTGGGCCGAAAGCCTGTTGTTATTCATTTACTTTGTGTACGAATCCCTGACCATTTACCATAGAAAAACAGTGTGTCAAAAGTAAATCTTGGTGCCTAATATTTGATGACGAAATGAGGGTGATAATTACATTTATTAATCCTCAATATCCAGAGTCAACCTCATCATGCGCTTTCAACATATATGTAGGTAAGTATACAATATGCTTCGGTAGTAACGCATTCCACGTTCACAAAATAGTTTTGTAGTGGTCATTTGGTATTCGGTCACATTCCCGTTGCCTCTTCGACTACCCTTGTTACGCAGCTTCTCTAAGCGCCATCGGCCCAAGTCACCTAATTCGCGGATGGTTTTATACATTATGTTGAAACTTTGACAAACTTAAAATCGCACGAATTTTTACTAAGCAAAGAAAACCAAACAGAAGGCATAAAAAAAATGAACGTAATCTATAAATGCCTCCAACGATTCCATTATGTCCATAAGGGGATCGACGTCGACAATTGATCGATTGGTCTAATAACACCCTAAGAGTTTAATATGTACTTAGATTCTTGTATTACTTGTTCGCATAAAGTCATCGATATTTTGTACATAATAAGATGGCTGAGCTAGAGCGTATGGGCAGACATCGACATGACATGACAGCAGTTGTCCCCGTTTTATAGATATTGTATGTATCACTGGATTCAGACTATAATTTACATGTTACAGCCAACTGGTTGAAACAGCCGTTCATGAGGCGATGTTGAGTCAAAAAACTTGATTGAACTGCTATTTAACTATTCGGCTGAGACACCCAACCTCAAAAATTGCATTAACAGTGGCTTCTTACAGGAATGTTACAAGGTCTTATAATATTTATCGTTAGAGTGGCTGGCATGGGATGCGGCGGCGGCGGCTACGTGCGCTAGGTACCGGAGGCAGAGGGCGGGGCGGGCTGGGCGGGCAGCACGCGCACGCGCACGGAGTGCGCGGGGCGGCGCGCGCACGTGTAGAGGCCGGCGTGCTGCGCGCGCGCGGCGGGCGCGGCCAGGCGAGCCGTCACGCGCCCGGCGGCCGCCAGCTCGCCGGCGGGCCGCAGGTCGGCGGGCGGCCGCGCGCCGTCCAGCCGCCAGTCCACCAGCTCGTCCACGCGCAGCGAGCACTCCACCGTGAGCGGCGCGCCCTCGGCCACCGCCAGCTCCGCGCCTGCGCACGCGAGCGTCACACTCCCGCCACACTTCCGACACGCGCTACCCGGCGACCCTACTTTACCACCTGCATACGCTTTTACCCTAGCTCGATTGACCTTAACGAATCTCTTAGTCCCATACCAACTAGAATTAATTAGGTTTATGAAGCATTTAACTGCGTTAAGTTAACCATTACATCCTATTTTGTATTATTTTTTTAATTTTGCAGGGAAAACTAAAGGTTTGCTTTGCTAGAGGCATTGTCCTCGTCTTGTTGTAGTGAGATACTCCTATCTGAATTATTTAAACATAGTTACAAACATGGTTCCCAATTTTTTTTTTATTGTTATTTATTGAATGGTATGACCATTAAACACAATAGAAATTTGTAAACAATTCAACAAAGAGACAATTCCTAGACAAGTGGTGCAGGCAGAATTCTATGGATACTGCAAAGTTGCGAAACTCTTCTGCCTGCCTAAATCAACAAATACATTTTTACCATTGAAATGTGTAATTCCATGTGATGAAGTTCATAAAACAGATTGAAAGAATAAGCCCAATAGCTGAAATGGGCGTCCTCAGGGGAACAACTTGCCGATGACTACGTGATGGTTCCTCATTAGTGCAACTGCATGTATTAGTGTGTATTGTGCCGTTGTCTTCCAAGTGATAGGACGCATGCCAGGAAGTCATTATTTAGTTAGACTTATAGCATTATTTTACACAAGAACAGAATATAAAGTTAATTACTTTATGATTTAAGAAACTACAAGATTACATAGTGTTTGTTCAGTCGAACTGATAATGTTCTAACTGACAAACAACATGAACAACCAGGGACAACTGTTATCTTTATTCATTATTTTTTTATCATTTTTTTATTCAAATGAATTACTCTAATATTTTAACCTGCTTTCTACATCTTTATCACAATACCTACAGATATAAAATACTAAGGGAGGGCGGCCAACCTAACTAATTATCCTTTTAATATTATAATTTGAATGCATGTTCCTCTTTCATGCAAAAACTACTGGATGGATTTTGATGGAGCTTGACAGTAACACAGCTTACACATGAGAATAATAACTTCTTCTTCCCAGCAAAAACACATAGGAAGTGGTGAGGGGTGGATGTTTTGGGGGCTGTCTTTTGTAAATTTGATGTTCATGAAGTTGAAGTGTGCTAATTTTCAACCTATTTTGAAAAAATGACATTTTGATTTGATTAACAAACACCATATTTCATCCAGGACCAGTTCCTTCAGGAAGCCACGCCAAGAATTACTTCCTTCAGGTGAAACCCCTGGCAACAGCTAGTATTATTCTATAGTAAGTTAACTTTATAAATATATTGAAATTTATATGCACTAATATAATGAAAATATTTTATATGCACTTGTACCTAGGCCCCAAAAATTACTCCATAACAAATAAGTTGCATGTGATCAACATCGGACGCGATCCTTTACTGACACAGCATGGCGATTCAATTACGAATCATTGGAGCTACAATGAATTCATAATCCGACTTGCAGTATTTAACGTTTATGACTGTCCTTGATCTAAATAAACACGAAAATTTCAAAAACGCCGTGCGGATCGATACAATGCTCACTAGATGGGAGATTCCTACAATTAAACATAATTAGGTCGAAAGCAGAAATTACGCATCCAGTGACATCATGCGAGCTGCCGTCGCCCATCAGCTGTGGTTGCGGTATTGACGTCCTGCGCTGTCGCGAATGGTGCGCGACGACACCCCGACCTACCCTCGCCATCGATGTCTTTACAGCTAAACACAATCCCCGCAGCTTAACAATTCGCCGTTCAACCTTTGTATAACAATTTAAACAATAAAAGATTTGGACTTACTTTGTGCGTTTGAGGAAGCTCCGAGCGCTATAAATAGCAGAGCCAAAGGCAATACCAATTGCTGCTGCATGGTGGCTATACTAAATCACACCATAAAGACACAAAAATTACAATATGATGGAATACTGTTAAGGCACAATCTTTTAACTAGATTCTGATTTGTATTCTTGACGCGAGAGCTTTGGTTGCACGCTGACTGAACAATGGCGGAATGGCCTTTTGCCGTTTTCTACTACCAACCAACAAAATAAATATGAAATAGTGGAAATATCAGTGAAAATAAAGAAATAATTAACGATGTTGCCAGAAATTTACTTTTAGATTCTACTCTAAGGATTTTTTAAATATTTTTAACCTACTTACAAAACGAGAGATTTTCTTTTTACTCTTTTCTTAGCTGATGCCTAGATGGCGCTGACCTTGGTAGGTTACTGGAAGAAACGGGGCGTCTTAGGTGATCTTCACACTGCCCCGCATCACGCTGCGTATTGCGTGTCGTGTCGACGCACCTACGCGCGTTCCTGCGGGAGTGCAGATCTGCATCATCGTGCGGGTTTTTTGCGCACTCACGCACGTAGGTGCGTTTAGTAGATTCACGCAAGGCGGCTCTCATCGAGATCCATTTTCAAATATACACGTCACGCCTAGGGCTTTCAAATACCGGATTTTTTCAATACCGGTATCAATACCGGTATTAAAAATTGTCGGCCATGCAAATATTGCAATACTCTAGATATTAAAAGTCGTCGCTCCTTTATCGCGTCTTCGAAGTGCTTTTGCAAGATTTTGGCTTACGTCATTAGCTTGACCATCTAACTTCGTCAACATACATTTTAGCGCAATATCCGCTTTTAGTAAATTGGTATCCCGTTTACAAATTTCTAATACAGTTACTTTGACTACATGACTACAGAAAGGCTGTTGTAAATATTTTTTTAATATTGTCTAATTCGAAATCGGAGTTTAATTTTAGATCGATTAAAACTTTTAAAACACAATCCTTTAGTTTCAAAAAGCATCCAATCATAGCCCCGACACTATGACTAAAAATGAGATTGACTTCATCATGACGAACAAGAAGCACATAAAAACGTCTCCGTGATCAAAAGGTTTAATACCGGTAGCGATTACCGACTTGTCTGAGGCTCTCTGAATATCAACTTCAAGGCCGAACGTTTCCGTCTGATGAAGGCCAAGCTCCGACCATCACTGCTCCAAACCATTTCAGGATCTGAAACGTTCCAGTCAAATTTGGAGAACCGATTTGCCGCCGTGGAAACCACAACAGACGTTAACCAGAACCACGAATATGTGGTTCGGATCCTCAGGGAGGAAGGTTCGAGATTCTGTAACAGGCAGCGTAAGGGCAAGAAATCAAAGCTTTCGGAAGAGACCTTAGGGCTTATGAAGAAATGACGTGAAAACCCGCCTGTCACTTCGTCAGCTAAGCGGGCTCTAAACCAAGAGATCAACAAGCACGTACGACGCGACCTCCGGTGCTCCAATACTTTTGACATTGAAAGAGCAATTGAGCTGAATCGGGGGTCAAAGGTGTTCGTACAATCTCTTGGAAGAAGCCACTTGACGAAGCTGACCACAACAAGTGGAGAAGTCATTTCTTCGGTGCCGGCAGTCCTTTCGGAAGTGGAAAACTTCTATGGCCAGCTATGCGCATCGCATGCATCTCGACCTGATCCCGGAAATGAGGATTCTAGAGCCACATTAACACGCCATTTCACCAAAGACCTGCCAGAAGTTAGCAGTGGCGAAATCGAGATCGCTCTGAGACAGCTCAAAAATGGAAAAGCCCCTGGCGAGGATGGCATTACAACAGAGCTATTAAAAGCAGGAGGTAAGCCTGTACTGGGGGAGCTCCAGAAGCTTTTAACGATGTCCTGTTTGAAGGAAGAACTCCAGAGACGTGGAGTAGGACTGTTGTCGTCCTGTTCTTCAACTTCAGCTGTGTCTAGCATTTGTGGACTATGAGAAGGCCTTTGACTCGGTTGAAATCTGGTCTGTTCTGGAGTCCCTGCAGCGTTGCCAAGTAGATTGGCGATACATCCTAGTGATGAGATGTCTCTTTACTACTGACTAACAAAACAATAACATCGTTTGGCTCGCTCAACCGATTAAGAAATCAGTTGTTTAAGAAAGGTTGAGGTATGCTGGAGATAAAAGTTGGCGCTTAACACACAAGTGTGAAGTGTGAGAATAATATTACCAGTACATACATCTTACGAGTACGCAGTTATTTATCTTATTTAATACAACTTCCTGCTACTTATTATAACAAACCACAATAATTATAAAAAGATTGTAATACCGTAATCACGGTATTGGCTCGTCAATACCGGAATTGAAAAAAGACCAAAATATATCCGTGATCACGGTATTACGGGATAACGTAATACCGGTATTGAAAGCCCTAGTCACGAACATTCAAAATCACGCGCGGCACTGCGGGATTCGGTGTGCCATACCTTGCGTCTCGCCCTGAACCTACGCGCGGACTGCATGTTTCTCCGCGTGTATGCGCGTGATCCGCATGAACGCGCGTGGATGCATTTTCAGTGTGTTGGACTATGCGTGTTTTTCATACAAACGGAGATATTTACAAGCAACGGAAAAAAACGCATCCACGCGCTACGCTGCATCATGCGGGGCAGTGTGATAATCGCCATACCTTGACAACGTTATATCATTTTGAGGTCGTATAGCGAAACATACTAGTTATCAACAATTAATCCCATTAGATTTTAAAAGAACACTTCCCACACTCAAAAAGAAAACCTCCCACCTGTGATGGACTCTCATTTGAATCGTTGTAGGTGCTGCCATTCAATTGGAAGGTTTTCTTTTTGAGAATTAAAAATTAAATTATAAATTTAAAAAAACCCCCGACCCAAAAAAGTACGCAATAATTATGACAAAAGGTTAAAAACGCTAAACCCTATAAAAAGCAAAAAATTACTTTTAACACTACGTAAACTAAATTTTTTCGTGTCGGGGGACCGCTCTAATTCATTACTTTAGATACGTGTTTTTTTTTTTAACGAATGTTGTAATTAGGTAGGTATCATTTGATTTATGTAAGTATTTATGAAGGTAAGAAGCGGTCCCCCGACACGTCAAAATTTAGTTTACGTAGTGTTAAAAGTTATTTTTTGCTTTTTATAGGGTTTAGCGTTTTTAACCTTTTGTCATAATTATTGCGTACTTTTTTGGGTCGGGGGTTTTTTTAAATTTATAATTTAATTTTATTTCATGCTTTTTAAAGTAGCTCCTTAATTTTTCCTTCTTTCATTTAATTTATTTTATCTTAAGATGGGGTCGCTATATGCGATCTCGGCCAAAGGAAGCTGTTTAACAATCCTCATGACAAACTGGCTCTGGGAGAATTGCACAGATTGAGAAACATTTGGACATTCTAGATTTTCAGCAAAAATATAAATCGGTTTATCCGTTTCATTCCGGCATTTCAGGGTTTCATCCGCCACATCCCATTTCCAGCATCAGGTTCTCGTCAATCAGAAACATGAAGAGAACTTGTCAAGACAAATTCAACGAGCCCAAACTCGATGCGTTTACTAAAAGGCAGTTCAGGGTTACGTCTCCTACCTTCGTGCCCTAACAGCAGACCAGCTCAGTGATTCCAAAAGACATTAGTGTTTCAAATTTCAGATCCCACATATACTTGCAAGTAAACTGATCGTGTAACATTCCTATCACATCTAGCAAACGAGCTGATGACCTTGAAGACCTGAACCGATTTCCACCAAACATAGCTAAGAACACTCCCGACTGACATACCTTTTAAACAAAAAAAACCGCATTACAATCGGATCATCCGTTTGGGAGCTACGATGCCACATACACACACACACACACACACACACACACACACACACACACACACACACACACACACACAGACATGTCAAACTTATAACACCCCGTCGTTTTTGCGTCGGGGGTTAAAAAGGTTATAGATGACGTTGTACATACTGCCAAGTTAAAAATAAACGAAACATTGGACCGAGCTCTTTGAGCCGAGACCCAAGAAATTCAGATTTCGGAAAAATAAAGGGATGTTCTTTTTTTTAATTCTTTTCGTCACTCATGCATGACATCGCGTAACTCTTTGAGCCGAGACCCAAGAAATTCAGATTTCGGAAAAATAAAGGGATGTTCTTTTTTTTAATTCTTTTCGTCACTCATGCATGACATCGCGTAAGTTCAATAGGTGCGCATTTTTTTAGGTATCCGATGGCATAAAAATCAAATTTTCGTTTTTTTTTTAGACTCAGCGCTAGTATAAATCGACCCTAGAACGTTAGGGCCGATGATGGGGTTGATAAGGTGGGGTAGAAATAAAAAGAAAACACTGGGTTGTATATAAAATGTACATTAAGTATATATAACTGAAAAACGATAATTATTGAAACCAACGTAATAACAACCCAATGACGAGTTTAAATATACATAGATTATATACTAACTGCATACGACACTATGCTCTGAGGTTTACAACAGGTACATTACGTCTGCCTAACCTGGCAAACTGAAGATCATCTAGGCTGCCCCTATGCCATGTCATGCTTACTTCCCAGAAGTGCAGTGGCCTTGCACGTGTGTTGACGTGATGGGAGAAAACTCTCCTCCCATACTTTTTATTTGCAGTCATCTCAAAATCAATATTTTATTGTAGCTCTACACTACACAATCCGTCCATCGCACGTAGGAAGGAAAGCTTCGCCCACAATGCCATCACTTATCTATTAACAACTAAAATATGTTACAGCTAGGCGATCACAGCTCGTTTGTCTGTCTATGCGACAACTGCTAAATACATTGTAGCTAACAAGTGCCAGAACATTAAGGCACAGTTTGTTCAGTATCCACAATTCGAGCTACCGAAAATGTTACTACTAGTATATACCCAAATATTTATAACCTTGCCTGTGATAGATGCAAGAGTTCCCAAGTGATTCAAATTAAAGCTATTTTTACAAAACCACGCCTAATATCAAGTTTAATTAGTTTAACCCGTACAAACTGAAACAAGTATCGACAAGAGCCTGTCTGAATGTGGTGAAAACTAAAACAGCACCTCATCATCGATATTTATTTCTACTTCTTAACCCCTCGTTGACCACAGATATCCGCAGAAACTATTGATTTCCTAATGTTTTATTGATCTTATAATTAAGAACGCTTAATGTTAAAATTATAATTATTATAAGGCCAATAATGATGAGGCCGATAGTGATGAATGTATTTTGTGTTGTTTTTATCAAGTATGTAATTCAATGTTTGTAATATTAAATGCGCGTAGGTTGCCTATTCACCCTGACGCAAGTGTGTCGGCGGCGGGTCGCGGCACACGGCACTGACGTCGTGCAGCGCAGTGCGAGCGCGGCGCTGAGCGAGAGGCGCGGTGAGTGCAAGCAATTTACTTCGTATATGTCTGTCCTATTGTCTGTATTTCGTGATTGATATATTTTTGTTTGCGTCCTCTGGGGATCGATCGAATGGTCTTACAGACTTACTTAAATACTATCTAATTAGAAAAATTATAACAAAAACGTGAACAAACAGAAAAGAATAGCAAAAGTCAAACAATCGACAACAGACACGCGCAGAAAACGAACAAGAGACGGCGCTAGACGCGGTACAGGTGCAGGTCCACGCCCCAGCCCGTCGCCGCCACCCAGTCCGGCAGCCGCGCCAGCAGCGCCGCGTGCGCCGGCGCCAGCTTGTGCGCGCCGAACTGCGCGTGCGCCGCCAGCGCCACGTCCGCCCAGTGCGGCGCCGCCAGCCCCGGCTCATGAGTCAGCAGCAGCCGCAGCCGCCACGCGCCGCCCGCCGCGCGCCCGCCCGCGTGCAGCGCCACGAAGTACGTGCGCCGCCCGCCCCACCCCGCGCCCTCCGCCGGCGCCGCCAGCGCGCTGCTCCACGCCAGCCGCGCGCCCGCCGCCGGCGCCAGCGCCACCACCGCGTGCGCCGCGCCCGCCAGCCGCAGCGACAGCTCCAGCGCCGTGGCGTTGAGGCGCCTGCGCGCCACGCCGGCGCAGAGCCGCACGCGGGGAGGCGCGGGCGCGGGCGCCGCGAGCCAGCGCGGCACGAGCGTGCGCACGGGCAGGTAGTAGGGCGCGCCGCAGTACAGCAGGCGCGCGCACGCCGCCGCCTCCAGCGCCGCCGCGCCCGCCACTGCACGCACACCGCCTTACTTGCTAACGATACTTGCCGCTAATTTGAGACCATCTTATCCAAATTCTAATATTATAAATGCAAAAGTAACATCTGTCTTTTCTTCATGCATAAACTACTGACCCCATTTGTGTGAAATTTGGTACAGACATAGTTTGAAACTTGAGAAAGGAAATAGAATAGTTTTTATTAAAAAAAAAAAAAACAAACTACTCCGAACATACAACGCCATCAAACCAAAAATCTGCTGGAAGTCACTATTCCACGCGAACGAAGTCGCGGGCAAAAGCTAGTAAAAAATGAATGTCTGAACACAAACATTTCATTTCGAGTCGGCCCATACAGTTTTTTTGTGCAGTCGAGTAGAATGCTATTTGCAGACTGCAATTGTCACCGCAAACACCGCGACTGCGTGAAATGACTGCACGTGCTGCTGCCGCTTCCATACAAAGCGGTGTCATGTACACATACAAACCAGTAGTGCAGCTGCGGCACGTGCGGTCGGCAACAAGCAGTTACAACGTGCTTTTATCAATATGAATGAAATATGCCCAAACATAAGGTAGCTGCTACTAGGAGGTAATTTCGTCGGTCACAATAGACCAAGAGCCGGACCTATATTGTTATTTTATAAGGGCTGAAACTTTGTGTATGCATCTACGTTACAATGGGTATGAACCATACTGACCGTGTCGCAGCACGGTGCGCGGCGTGTTGGCGTCCAGCTCCGGCACCCAGTACATGTGCTCCACCGCGTCCCGCGCGGCCAGCGGCGCGTGCAGCGTGCGCCGCGTGTGGAACACCATCAGCCGCTGCGGCCGCTCCGCGCTGTACGGCCGGCCCAGCGGCGACAGCGCCAGCAGCGCCGCCAGCGCCGTCAGCAGCGCCGCGCCGCGCGCCAGCCGCGCCACGCCGCGCGCCGCCAGCGCCAGCGGCAGCAGCCAGCCCGTGGCGGCCAGAGTCAGCAGCGCCACCAGCAGCGCCATGGCGGCGTCGGGCGGCAGCGCGCCCGCGCCCGCGCGCCCCATCACCGGCACGAACATGCGCAGCGAGCCCAGCGCCAGGTACAGCGTCTGCGCCGCCGGCAGCGCCGCCGCCGCCGCCCACAGCGCCGCGCGCGCGCCCGGCCGCAGGCGCAGCGCGCTCGCCGCCAGGTCCGCGCCGGCCGCGGCGCCCGCCCACAGCGCGGGCAGGAAGGCGGAGCGCAGGCCGGCCGCGGCCCCCAGCGCCAGCAGCGCGGCGGCGGCGGCGGCGTGCGCATCGTGCCACGCCCGCGCCGCCCACCAGCCGCGCAGCAGCGCCGGCGAGCCCCACAGCCGCGCGGCCGCCGCCCACGTGCCCGCCACCGCTGCGCACATACATGTCCCGTACGTCATATACACTATTCTGTACAAGCAACTATAGATGAAGAATATTGATTGGTAAAACAATTTTTTTTTTAAAGAGATTAAAGAATGGCATATTAAAAGTAATTTCGAATACTTGCTGAAATGTTTGATAAGATGGGTATATTGTGTTTTTTTTTAGCTTCAAGGTATTCAAGAAAATTCCTGAAAAATTCAAATAGCTGTCCCAATATACTATGCCATATACATAAGTATATATTAAAATTTGATGATTACAGACACATATAATAACGAAGTGTTGCATACATTATATGAGCGCCTAGGATATGAGACCAGCTCCCTGAACACTGGCCTACTGTGTAGAAGAGGATCACACTTCATTTAAATTGGGTAAAAGTTAAGCACATAGGAAGTGGTGAAGGGTGGACATTTTGGGGGCTGTCTTTTGTAAATTTCTGACGTTCGAAAAGTGCTGTTTTGTAGCCAATTTGAAATAAATGATTTTTGATTTGAAAAAAAAAACTTAGTTTAGATAAGGCTCGGGAGATGATGATTGTTTAGTTAGATAGTACATAGAATATATTAGTTTCCTATTAATTCTGTTTCCTATTTCTAGCTAGCAAAACAGAAAGATATACAAAAAATAACGTTGTATAATATTGGGAACAGCCAATAGCGATCAGAGCAGAATAACGTGAATGATATCACAGGTCAACAAAAGAAAAAAAAATTTTTGGTGCCGAGATCTCATTTACGGTTTTGTATTAGGTATGCATTGACAACACTAAAAATATATATTTTTTTTTTTCCTACGTGTAGTTTTTTGTCTACCCTCTATTTTTTAACTTTGCAGTAAATAGTACTTTCGTGAGCACGGTTTCAAGTCTTATTTGTCTCTTTCAATAAATAAATCGATTTTGATACAATGTCTTCATCGCGTAGAAGTTGTGTCAATGATCCAAATATGTTTTGTTACATTTGTGGGGAATATACAGTCAAAAAGTTTAGGAAACCTATTACAGATTTTATAAAAAGTGCCTATTTTTCGTACTTTAACTCGCAAATTGAAGATAAAAACAAGCCATGGATACCGCAAATTGTTTGTAAAATGTGCTATGAACACTTGAGACAATGGGTCAGTGGTAAAAGAAGCCGTATGAGGTTCGGGGTGCCTATGCAATGGAGAGAACCAAAAAATCACTTCGATGACTGTTACTTCTGCTGTGTCAATTTGCATGGTGTTAACGTTAAAAAAATGATTTATCCAGACTTACAATCGGCTAGAAGACCTTTACCACATTCAGAGGAAGTACCTGTTCCAACGTTTTGTTTTACCTATGAATCATCATGTGAAGAAACCGATAGTAACGCGTCAAGCGATAGTGACATTGAAGAAACAGCGTCTTCAGAGCCAAAACCTTTTACCCAAGTCGAATTAAACGATTTAATAAGGGATCTCGAACTACCTAAAGAATCTGCAGAGTTGTTGGCTTCTAGATTAAAAGAAAAAAACTTGTTGGCGTCAGGTACGAAAGTGACATTCTATCGTACAAGAGAGCAAGATTTGCTACCATTTTTTAATTCGGAAAATGATCTTGTTTTTTGTTCGGATGTGCAAGGCCTACTTCTCAAAATGGGTCTTTCAAAATACCAACCAAGTGAATGGCGTCTCTTCATAGACAGTTCTAAACGAAGCCTTAAGTGTGTTCTTTTACACAATGGCAACCAATTTGGTTCAGTTCCCATTGCTCATTCAACCAAATTAAAGGAAGAATATCAAAATATTGCACTTGTTCTAGGAAAAATCAAATATAATGAACACAAATGGAGCATTTGTGTAGATCTAAAAATGGTTAACTTCTTATTAGGACAGCAAAGTGGATACACCAAATACCCATGTTTTTATTGTCTGTGGGATAGTCGTGCTAAACAGCAACACTGGAGAAATAGAGATTGGCCTGTACGTGAGATGTTGGAAGTGGGAAAGCAGAATGTAATAAACCCATCTTTGGTTCCAAGAGATAAAATTATATTGCCCCCCTTGCACATTAAACTAGGACTAATGAAACAATTTGTGAAGGCGTTAGATAAAAATGGGCAATGTTTTTCTTATATAACGAGAAAATTTCGTAGTCTAAGCATAGAAAAGATAAAAGCGGGTATTTTTGATGGACTACAGATAAGAATATTAATAAATGATACTAATTTCTCAAGTTCAATGACCAGTTTGGAGCTACTTGCGTGGAATTCGTTTGTTGAAGTTACAAAAAATTTTCTGGGAAATCACAAGTCTAGTAACTACTCTGAAATTGTTAACAACATGATGGAGAATTTCAAAAACTTAGGATGTAACATGTCCATCAAAGTGCATTATCTCCACAGTCACCTTGACCAGTTTCCAGAGAATCTTGGTTCCTATAGCGAAGAACAAGGGGAGCGGTTTCATCAGGACCTAAAAACTATGGAAGAGAGGTACCAAGGCCGATGGGATCAGCATATGATGGCTGACTACTGCTGGGGGATGCAGCGTGATTGTCCTGCTACTCCTCATTCACGAAAATCGCGTAAAAAGAAGTTTTTGTGTACATAAGAATTTAATATATGTTGTTTTTGGTGTAATTATGGTTTTTTCTGTTTAATAAAAAAATCTAGAAAACTACACGTAGAAAATCAAAATTTTTGCTATTTATGTAATTACTATAGGGTCCTAAATTAAAAAAATAATACAGCTTTTCGGCACCAAAACCACTGTTGACCAGTGTATTATGTCCATCCCGTGAGCTAGCAGTGCACTGACCGGGCAGCGCGTACAGCGGCGCCAGCAGCTCGACGCGCGAGTAGAAGCTGAGCGGCGCGCCCGCCGCGTGCAGCGCCAGCGCCACCAGCAGCGCCGCGCCCGCGCCCGCCAGCGACGCCGCGCCGCCCAGCAGCAGCGCGCGCAGCACCGCCCGCGCCCAGCCGCCGCGCGACGCCACCAGCGCGCCGCGCGCCGCCTCCGCGCTCGCCCGCAGCTTCAGCAGCACCAGCGCCAGCACCGCCAGCGCCGTCAGCAGCGCGGCCGGCGCGCGCGCGCACAGCACCACGCGGCCCAGCACGTCGAAGTACACCGGCAGCCGCGCCCGCTCCGGCGCCGCGTCCAGCGCGCCGCCCGCCAGCAGCCCGCGCGCCAGCGCCAGCACGTTGTCGCCCGTGCGCTGCAGCGCCGCCGCCGGCACGCGCGCCGCCGTGTCCAGCCGCGTGTGGTACACGTACCCGTTGGCGCTCCACGCCAGGTCCACGCCTGCAAGCCCGCCGCCGTTAGACGCACTGTTCCCGCTCGTCCGCGCCCGCACAGCGCGCTACCTACCCGACAGGTTGCCGAAGTCGCGGAAGATGCGAAAGTCAGTGTCCGCGGGGATGAGGCCGCTCTCGAACAGCTCCTGTGCCACCGACGACGCGAAGGGGTGCGGCGCCTCGCTCGCGTACATCTGCAAGGGCGAAGCGTGAGCAAGGAGCGAGGCAAGCGGGGGCGGGGTGGCGCGGCCGTACCTCGATGATCCAGGGGTCGTGCGGGCCCGCCTGGAACAGCACCTCGCGGCCGCCCGCGCCGCACGCCTCGATGTTGATGAAGGCGCGCACGTCCCGCGCCCACCTGCAACACGCGCGTGTGAGCGGCGCTGGGTGGCACGTGGCACGTGGCTCGCGGCTCGCGGCTCGGGCGCACTCACCGGTGCTGCGTGATGAAGGCGTGCGAGGCCTGCAGGATGTTCTCCTCGGCGCCGTTGAACAGGAAGATGGCGTCGTGGCGCAGCGGGCGCGGCTGCGCGGCCAGCGCGCGCATGGTCTCCAGCAGCACGGCGCAGCCGGCGCCGTCGTCGCTCGCGCCTGCGCACGACCAGCCTCACCACTACATACTATCGCTTGCTAAAGGGAACATGCCACTGTCGCGACCCACTAAACTTTACATATATGTAAGTAGTATGGAAAGCCCAAAAGGCTGGCAGCACTTATCTTTTGTTATAACTATACTAATATATGTGTACTGCATACTATTACCTTGTAATGAAGAGGATTTTTTTTTACTTTAACAAATTTGAAAAATAGTAAAGTCAGTATCCCGCAGTAGTGGCGAGGGCAGGCGGTGTAGGTACCTGGGCTGTCGGGCACGGTGTCGAAGTGGCAGTTGAGCAGCAGCGCGGAGCGGTCGCGCGGCCGGCCGCCCGCGCCGCGCACGCGCGCCACCACGCTCTGCACGCCGCGGTACACGTTGCTCATGCCTGCACAGAGCACGCGGTCAGGAGGCGGCCACACGCCGGCACCGCCGCACGCGCCACACTCGCTCACCGTCCATGAAGGAGAGCGCGAAGGCGCCGCTGCCGGCGTGCACGTCCAGCTCGATGCGGTTGTGCGGCGACGCGTGCTGCGCGATGTGCTTGATGGTGGACACCAGCATGCTCACCGCCAGCACCTCGTTCTCGTAGCTGCCCGCCACCTGTGTTCATATGCCGGCTTCCAGTGGTCATGCACTTCATTCAAATCATTGACGACGAAGGGAGTGATGAAAGGATGCACAGTTATATACTCAGCTTATGTCCAAGGATAAAACTTAACGTTTTCGTATCAGTGGCGCCGGTGGCACCCGGGGCGGTGTCAACAAGTTCAAAAACGTGAAAAATAGTGACAAAGCTTCAAAAATATTAGCATAATCTCATTGTATAGGAATGATGACGTATAGTAAGGCGCGGGCATAGCCTTCAATTTGAGGTCTTTGGTCACAAGCTTTGGCTACACTCTCTCCAAGTAACATAGGCTGCGTTTTATTCCGATACGAGCAGAGCAGTAGTTGTGACGGGATGCGGTCGCTCACCCGGGGCCCGATGGAGGTGAGGTTGACGAGCAGCTGGTGCGCGACGAGCCCGCGGAAGCGCTCGCGCGGCGCGTCGGCGCCCAGCGGCGCGGGCAGCGCGTGGTCGATGTGCGCCACGGCCGCCAGCGCCGCCAGCAGCGCCGCCAGCGCCGCCAGCAGCCACGCGCCCGACAGCGGCGCGCGCAGCGACGCGTTCTCCTTCACCAGCTCCCGCGAGCTGTGCGCCACCACCACCTGCGCCCGTATCTCATACATCAATATATCCAGCCCCACCCATCACGGGTAACACTACAACCACAATTTTGTTGGCTCCACACTATTTCCATACACTTTATTTTATAGTCTATATTATATTCTATGTCTTTTTGTGATATTACAATATGATATTACTCTTAAAAGGGCTATTTTACCCGCTTTTGGCTTTATGGATACTTTTGTACCTCTTTAAAAGCTTGATATTAAAATAATGGAAAATAATTGTTTTTGCTCTCCTGCAAAACTGGGTTTCACCACTTATGTTAATCCTACTTATAAAATGTGAAAGTTTGTGAGAATGTTTGGATACTTGCACTTTTGGTTTACGACTCACGCTTTTATTTTCCTAATTTAATATATTCAATAATTTAAAGAGGTTGCTACTAATCTTGTAGAAATGGTTTGCTACTGAATATAATCACAACAGCAACTTCCTCTGTTTCCGCAAACGAATGTTAAAGATTATCTATTCAGGGTTACTTGTAAGTAGACCGCATCCTTTCATGAACTCTCATCATGAGGTGATAGTATAGGTCAATACGAACAAAGGAGATCATTCAAGTCTCGAACATTTTGTACCCAAAAATGAAAGTGCCGGCCAGAGAAAAAAAATAGTAGATTCTCGTAGAGAATAATGCCCTGAAGATTTTTTACTATTACAAGAATCGCCTACAATTAACCCCCAGGCTGCTACTGGAGTTTGAAAGTACAAAAAAATCCCACAATGTTTGAACATCATTGATGTTCACAGGCCTCCTCCAGGAGACAGGCGCTGCTTTCAAGAAATTCCTGCCCAACCTGAGAGGCCCAAAACCTTTCTTTTTTTTCTTTAATGGGAAATCATCAAATGAACCCTCACACTATAGGTTAGCCGCGTGAATGGGAGACTCTTACTAACTAAAACCCATCATGTTCCTTCTTAAGCCCTTTATGTACCAGGGCCATGGTATGTAAATCTTTCGGACAATCCCGCAGCTCTGGCAGGGTTTGCTGCAGGGCCCAAGTAGACAGAGGGACGATGAGTATAGTTATAGTAAAAAATCTTCAAGGCATTATTCTCTACGAGAATCTACAATTTTTTTACTGTGGCCGGCACTTTCAGTTTTGGGTACGAAATGAATGATCTCCTTTGACCATGGGATACACTGAACGAGACTTTTGACTAATAATAAAAATTTTTACGTGTACCTAGACAACTTGTTAAGAAAAGATCTTGAAATTCGTTTATCTTGAAACGGGTTAACTTTTGCCCAGTGTATCCCATGGTCAAATTTGTCCGTATTGACCTATACTATCACCTCATGAAAGGATGCGGTCTACTTACAAGTAACCCTGTATATTATAAAATGCTCTATTTGTGACTACTGTATCTGTACTGTTCTGGAGTTACGTACTGGTATGTAGTTGATTCAATTGCAAGATATAGTCCCCAAAGATGACCCCAATACCATGCTACATAAATGATTAGGTTTTACAAAAAACAAGACAATTGAAAAAAAAAACAATATTTTTCTAATTATTACAAAAACTAGATAACTATGATGTAAAGGATGTTTTACTAGAAGCAATCAGTAACACCTACCTGATAATGATATCATCTCCATGGGTCAGGTTAATGTTTTTATGACATCCTGAGCTACTTAGATATTGTACAAGTTATTACTATTCTTAACTTGAAACCACAAAATATGTGAATCTCTGAATAGTATTAATCTACATGAATTACATACAGTATCACAATTTAATTGTAAATAATATCCATTATTTTATAGAGTATAAATTGCATGGCACTTACCATTTTAAAATAAATTATTTCTTATTGCTATCACAAGTTTTGAATGGGAGTCTTCTGTCAGCTTTTTTCTTTTACTTAAAATTTTATTTTATTGTAATATATACTGTCATTTTTCATAAACATTTCAATATCAACCTCCATAAATGATTACATACGAAAAGATAAAAAACGAAAAAGTTCAAAAACTCGATTCATTAGTTTTCTAATACTTCAGTGTCTTGTTGCGAACCTCAAAACTAATCATGAAAGTCAGAATCAATCCATATCTCATAAAGTTTATAAACGGAAAAGGGTGCTCATTTCAAAACTACGGCTCAAAAGGAGCGCTTGCAGCGCATTTCGCTCATAAATTCTTGTTTTCGCGTGTCTTCATAACTTTAGAACAAACTGTCAAGTGTCAAATGTCACGAGTCAGTGTCTCTGTCAAGCTGTCAAGTCGTATCATTGAGTCGCATTCACATCACGCGTGTCATCAAGCTGTACCTGGAACCATATTATTGAAACATGTCGACACCCCTCGTTACAGCACGCCACGTGCATCGTGTATGTGTATATTTATTTATTTATTTATTTATAATACTTTTTGCACAATCAGTACAATGGCGGACTTAACGCCTTAGGCGTTTTCTCCCAGTCTACCTTTGGGTGGTGGGGAAATAGCAGTGGTAGGTGCAGTATTTAATATAGTCCACATGAGAAGAAAATATATATATATATATATATATATAGATAATAATACATAATTATAATATATATACATACATATTACATTTTGCCATGAGAGACAAAGAAATAAAAAAGAAAAGAAAACAAGCTATGGTAGCGATTCTGCCAATTTCCTGTGGATGTGGTCACGTAGCTTCTTTTTAAAGGAATAACGACTGCTAACCATCCTGATTTCCAGAGGAAGCTCATTCCAGAGAAGAATGGATTTAACGAAAAAGGAAGAATGCATAATGTCTGAACGGTGAGTAGGGCAGTGTAGAAGACGATTATTTGAAGAGCGAAGAGATTTGGAATGTTGAGAACACATATATTGGAAGTGAGGAGTTAAATAAGAAGGTGAAGTGGGAGAATGTAGAATAGAGAAAAGAATAGTTAATGCCCTCATCACACGTCGTTGTCTTATCGGTAGCCATTTAAGTTGCGCTTGATACGCTGACACATGATCGTACTTGCGGAGATTAAAAACGAATCGAATGCAATTGTTGAGAAGCCGGTCCAGTTTATTCAGCAGATCTGCATTCAGGTCATAGTAGCAAACATCACCATAGTCGATTATGGGAAAGATAGTCAATGGCCTTGGTGTGACGGTAAAGCTGCAAGTCGTCGGCATAGAGATGATACGAACACTGAAGCTCGAGAGTGAGTAGATTTATAAATATCGAGAATAGAAGAGGTATATGTTATAGCCAAAGTAATAAGTCTGAATATTATATATATTATCTAGCTATTATTTGTAATATCTACTCAATTTGGATAAAGTGATAATTGACACAGAATTAATCACATTAACTGGCAATTTTATATAATATCTCCATAGACTTAGATAATGTAATAAAACAAGTAGGTAAACATTGTTATTTCATGTTAACTACGTGTCTGGTAGCTGACCTTAATACAATTCGAAAAAGGCCAGTTAGCCCAGTGCAGGGCACGCCATAATAGTAACGAAAAGTCCCCTCTTTGAGGTGTGGCTCGGGCCACTATACGGACGGCCCGGAGGACACGGTGAACCACACAGACCAGGTGTGCCCTGCCTGGGAAGGGCACCGCCGTGTCCTCGTCGAGGCAATAGGCAGTGGCAACGTCTCGTGCCCGGCCCTGGTTCAAGCCACGGACCGGGGTGAGAGGTAATGGGATGCCTTCGTCTCATGCGGACGCTAGAGAAGTTAACACCTCTCATCCCAGCTGCTGCCATGGACGTGGAAGGCACCAGGACGCCCCGGGTGGAGTGCTCTCTCCCGGCTATCGTAGGCGTGGGTCTGTGGGCGGCGAGTTTCGGGTGCCTCATCGTCCTTCCGTCTCATAGAAGTCACGGGCCCGTCTCGGCAGCGCGCGTTGTTCCACGCGCTCCACGAAGAGATTCAGCAAACTCCATTGGGTTTAAGTCACTAACAGTCTGACACTCCTTCACGCTGCTAACCCACAGCGGGAGGCCGGAGAAATCATTTGATGATTTATCATAAAAAAGTCGACAATTAAACTTAAACCGTTTTTAAGAATTAGTCAGTAGTAAGTTGGTTATACCATATTTATTACTTTGGCTAACTTTGACCAGCTATTATGAATAATATCCAGATAAAGTGATTATATAATTTATCATATTGTCAGGTCAATTTGGGTATTGTACATATTGACCAGTGATTATGAATAATATATATTTAATCACTATGGCTGTAACATATATCTACCAATACCAACGCGCATGTTGTAGGTATTTCTAAAAACTGACCTGACAGTGACAGTTAACAGTAATGAAGGATTATCTTTTTATTTTGATTCTTTTCCTAGCTGATCTAGACACACGGCAGTGTGTCCGCCAGTTCGAGCAAAAAAAAAGAGACACACCGGCCGTGGGTTATATATTACACGAACCATTTCGGGCCAAATTCGACGCCCCTGTAACTCAAAATCTATTTTATTTACGCATATCAAATTTCTAGTATCTGTTGAGACCCCCTCACTTATCTAAAATACAAAATTTCATTAATATACCTATTGTAGGTCTTGAGATATTGACGTCAGAAAATCGCTATTTTTACTATACACTCACTGACTGACTGATTCACTGACTCACTCATCAAAAACCTAGACCACTTCCAATTGTCGTATTGACTTGAAATTTGGCATGGAGGTAGGTCTTTATGTCAAGGTAAAGGAAAAAATCTGAAAATGGCCAAGTGTGAGTCGGTTTCAAAATAATGAAGGTGTTTTATACCCGGTGTAAATTTATACCTCTAAGGAACTAAAACGAACTAAAATCTATATTTCTATAATATACCTTCGAATGGTACAAAGGTTTGTATTTAGTCAAAGTAAAGTAAAAATCTGAAAACGGCAAAGTGTGAATCACTTTCGAAAATAACGAATGTGTAACTTTGATCCACGAACATAATAAATGATAACGTCATGTCAGTCAGTTGGTAAATCTAGTCCATTTAGTTAATCTAGTTCATTTCTTTGTAAGAAGCATAGTGCATATTTAAAAATCTAAAAGATAGTATAAATGAACCATTTCCTTAACTAACTTAATCATAAGAAAAAAATAAAATAAACAACCTTACAAAAATAAATAAAATCCCACCCAAAACAAAAATGTGAAAGACTGCCAAGTTCGATAATATGGGAATGCTTCGCCTATAAAAGAAGTGAGATCTGAATAAGTACCAAGTTCCATACACATACCTCAGTTAAAAATAGTTAGGTACTTTTTAATGATGTTACTTGGCAAGTTTTAATAGAAAATTAAATACTTGATTCATTGCGTTTAGTAGGTTTATAACAAGGTATGTGAAAACTTGCCAGGTAACATCATTAAAAAGTAACTATTTTTAACTGAGGTATGTGTATGGAACTTGGTACTTATTCAGATCTCACTTCTTTTATAGGCGAAGCATTCCCATATTATCGAACTTGGCAGTCTTTCACATTTTTGTTTTGGGTGGGATGCCTATATAGCGCTGATCTTGGTACGTGACTGCAAGAAACGGGGCGTCATACATATCTCAACAATGGGAGGTTTTCTTATGGATAATTAAAAAAAATAGTTCTCAAGAAAGTGACAGATGGCGTTGTATTTAATATGTTATTGAGCCTTTGCCAATGGGAGGTTTTCTTTTTGAGAATTAAATAACAACCATCATCATCATCCTCCGAGCCTTGTTCCCAACTATGTTCAGGTCGTCTTCCAGTCCAACCCGATGTAGCAGAGTTCAAAATTGAATAGAAATCGAATCGCAATATGATCGGAATAGCAGTTTTAACCTTAGCGAGCATTCTGCTACTCATATAAGACCAATCGTACTCCAATTGGTCTGCCATTTTGGTTTATAGGTACCTACGGTAGTTTGCTCTATTATCATATAGCAATCGTAAATCATTTGCAGACAAAATGATTCATTATTGAATGACAGAAAAGGATAAAAACGTTTATTTCAAAGAAAAAATAGCGGAATGCCACATACGCTTCAATCGTAATTGAGTCGTGATTGGATCGCAGTCGAATGTGAATTGTATGTTGCATAAGTAAAATTCGGAGAATGGGGCCCCTGATTATTCCCGGAAACCCGGGAAACCCCCAGAAACCCGGGCAACCCAATACCCCTTGGTTCGACTGGTGTCAGACTTACCGGCTTCTCACTACCCGTAATGATTGCCAAGTATATTCAATGACAGCTGGGAACTACAGTTTAACGTGCAATCCGAAACACAGTCATTGGTATCTAAGATATACTTAGAAAGTACATACAAGCTTAGAAAAGTTGCATTGGTATTTGCCTGACCTGGGATCGAACCTGCGCCCTCATACTTGAGAGGCTGGTCCTTTACCCACTAGGCCACCACGACTCCCGATGAAAACGAATTCCTTAACTATGCTGCCACTAAAAATTATTGAAATATATGAATTCTTGTAATGAGTCAAAATATGATATGTGTGATGGATTCTAAAACTATAGTTATACCTTCCCAAAAAATGAAGAAAGGTGACATAAATGGCTCAGCAGTCTACATGTAAAGCATAAATACAAAAAAAAAACTGTCTTCACTTCGAATCTTCCTGCTTTTATACTGCTAATTCCCGCTAATTATTAAAAGTCTATATTCTTATTTATAGCTGAATTCGGTTAGACTGGAAGCCGACCCCAACATAGGTGGGTAAAAGGTTCGGAGGATGATGATATTAAAAGTCTATATTCGTATCTTAAGGTAACAAACTGCGTGAGTTAAAACTTCAAAACCAATCTGTGTTTAATAATCTTAGCAAATTCGGAATTAGAAAGGGACGGACGGCCTCCGTACTATCTGCTTCACTCGGCTCGTTTTTTGGGTATGAGTGCGCAGTCCCGTTTACTATATTACGTCTATGATTTCCCCTACCAGTTGAAATTATTTAATCTATGAACTAACCATAGATATAATATTACTAAACAAGATTGCGCACGCTCAAAATATATATTTACGAAAATGAACTCTATTCTAACGCAATAAGGTACTAAATTGGTTGCATAATACACAGAGGCAAATCCGAGCCGAGAGGGATAGTTCGAACGGAGGCTGTTTGTCTCTTTCTAACACCTTGCCAGCATAAAAAAATGTTGTGATCAAAAGTTTTGTCTTCCCAAAAACAATTGAATCACTTATATTTTTATCTTATTTTAACAATTGTAAGTCAACAAATTAATAACAATCGCATTAATTTATTCGTATTTATTATTAAAACATAAACAACATAAATTTTTATTTTGCTTTTTTTTATTTTCTAGCGGTAACCCTGAACATTCTTGGCGCGTAATCAGCATTTAAAATTTTGTTTATATTTTTTTGTATTAAATCAATTTAAACTATTAAAATGGTGAACAAGTGTTGCGTTTCTACTTGCAAAAGTGAATCCTATGGTGGTTGCAATATATCGTTCCACAGGTTAGCTAATAATAACATTTTCGTAAACCAAACAACTAGGGTGCCCATGAATTCTTGTAACGAGTCAAAATATGGGTGATGGATTTTAAAACTGTTGTACTATTGTTATAGCTTGCAAAAAAATGAAGAAAGGCGACATAAATGGCTCAGCAGTCTATATATGAAGTAGAAATACTTACAAAAAAAACAGTCTTCACTTCGAATCTTCCTGCTTTTATACTGCTAATTTCCGCTAATTATTAAAAGCCTTTATTAGTATCTTAAGGTCACAAACTGCGTAAGTTAAAACTTCAATACTAATCTGTGTTTAATAATCTTAGCAAATTCGGATTTGTCTCACATAGCTTAATCTCATAGTCACCCTATTAGAAAGGGACAGACAGCCTCCGTACTAACTGTTTCACTCGGCTCGTTTTTTGGGTTTATATGCGCAGTCCTGTTTACTAATATTATGTCTATGGAACTAACCTAAACCATAGACCATAGACATAATCCTCAAACCCATGGAATTAATAAGTACTACGTACAACTGGAAGGCTCACTTGCTACCTTTCAGCATATCAAAATGAACCATAAGCTCATACAAATAAAGTATTTTTTGAATAACCAATATCTACTTAGAGAAGTGAGCTTATGTGAGACATACTTTTTCTTGGTGTGTCTCTTTCGCACAATTGCCGTGTACAATATGATTGTTGAAATGGTAGTAAATTTAAGAAAAGATATTCCGCAAAAGAAAAAATCATTCCGTATATAAGTAATACGTGCAGCATCTTTGTAATTCTATTAATAATGGATCCAATATTTTGTAGGTTTAGTTAAATCTTTTTATTATTTCACGACATTTCAATACTTTATGAGAGTTTTATTACTTTTACGTTAGGCAACACTTGGTAAAATGGTAGTATCTTTGTGGTAGAAAAAAATAAATAATAAAAACAAATGGCGTTTTCTTTGTTGTCGTATGAACTTGTTTTTTGTTTTCTACGTTAATAAAGTGCTACTACATAGTAAATTGGATTGTAAAATGGTGAACAATATAATTATGTGCTGTGAGTGGGTGTGGGAAAGAATCGTATCCTGGCGGTGGATTATCTTTTCTCAGGTAAGTTTGACATAAATAGGAACTAGGGTGACTACAGTCCACGCGTAGAGACGTATTTTTATCCGTATCATCACCAAATTATGTACTGGATTTATTATGTTTTTTGTATCACTTAATATTTTGGAAATTCACTATTTACAAGTCTCCCTGCATTATGAGTAGATTACTATTAGAACTTTAAATGATCTGTATGAAAGATATTTATTTATTTATTTATTATACTTTTTGCACACATTTTACAAAAAAAACAATGTACAAAGGCGGACTTAACGCCTTAGGCGTTCTCTACCAGTCAACCTTTAGGTGGAGGAGAAATTTCATGGCAGGTGCACTAAATATGTATATAAGACAAATCGAAAATATATAAACGTACATAGACTTATTATACATACGTATGTATGTATGTATATGTATGTATGATATGTATACATATGATATGTATAATAAGTATATATATATATATATATATGTTATGTACCTTTAATACATATATAAATAACACAAAATCAAATGCATAGTTGTGTCAATTCTGCAAACTCTGGTGAAGATACTCACGAAGCTTCAATTTGAAAGTCAATCGGCTATCTACCATCCTAATTTCCGAGGGCAACTTGTTCCATAAAAGAATAGATTGGACAAAAAAGGAGGAATGAAGGAAATCTGTGCAATGTGAGGGACATTGGAGTAGACGGTTGTTGGAGAAACGCAAATTTCTGTCATGTTGAGAACTAGAGATGGGTAACTCAGGAGTGATAGATAAAAAAGATATGTATCTTTCCGTTCTTATCACTCACTCTTTGTATCAGTTCAAATCCGAATGTATCAGTGTATCTTTAACAACTCATTCAATCCGTCGTCCGTTTGTATCTGTGTTGCACTCGCACACACAGCGTTGAGCGGCTGGTGTCACGGTTTCTCATCGGAAAGTCCAGACATCTCTTTCGCACTTCCCTACTTAGAATGTTCTGTCTCACTTTCTCGATACCGAGAATAAGTGTTTGACCATTATTTTTATTTATTTATTCGATTTACACGGCTTTAACAGCCAATTACATAAATTGTAAACTTAAATTTGAAATGAAAAATAGAAACTTAAAAATAAAAAAAAATAAACTTAAAAATATTATGAACTGATATACGAATCTATCTATCCTAAACGAATCTATCACTCTTAGTTCGTACTGATTTAGTGATACATTGGATTGAATTGAACGAAGCGAGTCACTCCGAGCAACAGTACAATGTCACTCACGGATTCGAAAGGATATAGAGATACAAAAGAGTGATACATATCCCAGTGATCAAAAGATACATATCAATCTTTTCTTTTCAATGATACGTTTTTCCCATGTCTATTGAGAACACAAAAACTGGAAGTGGCATGATAAATATGGAGGTGAACAAGGAGTATGAAGAATGGAAAATAGAGTAGTTAATGCTCTCATCTCACGTCTTTGCCTAATTGGCAGCCATCTAAGATACCCAAAATAAACGTTTCGTAGTCCCCTGATTTCTTCTCCAAAACTAATAAATATCTTTTTCGAAAATCTATTCTCACACCAAAACAAACTAAATAATTATATTCATTAATTAATTATAATAAAAAATACATTTTCAGTTTGCTATCGGATTCAGAGTTGAGGAAAAAATGGTTTGAGGTGATACCTGGGAACTTACATAAAAGTTCTGTGGTTTGCACACTTCATTTCAAACCTGAAGATTATCGAACATAGTCTCGGAAAAGGTTAAAACCTGGAGTGATTGCGACCCTGATTGTTCCGCCACATCCAGTGAATTCTTTCAATTGTGAAAACAGACATGAAATTATTCTTTTAAAATTCATTGCTAACAAATATCTCACATTGAGACTGTCAACTTTTGGCAAAGATCAAACATTGAAGGCCATAGGCGCATCTCGCGCTACTTTGCGCCATAAATTGCACAAAACAATTTTGTTCAGTAATGTGTAATTTTAAAATGTCTACATAAATAATAAATATACCATTTACTATAATAATCGTGTTTTATTTAAGTCTAGCTTAACCTATTAAATTGCCGTTTTCCATAGAAAATTTTGAAATTTATTATTGAAGAAAAATCTAATTTAATCTTAACCCTCACCGTTAAGATTAAATTAGATTTTTATGTTTAATATTAATATTATTTAATTTCAATAATCAATATTAACCTAGTTAACTGGCTAATTTGCCTTACCTATCTACGCCATTTATTATTATTAAATTTATTCGTAAGCATTGAAACATCTTTAAATGTCCCATGTATACAGATTAGAATGGTTACACTAGTTAGAAAGAGACGAACCAAGATTTATGACCTCTCACTCGGCGCGCGCTTTGTCGCACAGTAGGCTTTCCAGTTGTACGTAGTACTTATTAATTCCATGCTCAAACCTAAGAAAGTGACAACTATTGACAACTGACACAAGTTGCAAGTGACAGCCACGCACCAAGGAAGGCTCAAGCGAATTCACGTTCACTCACACATTCGATTTCATTCGAAGGAATCGGGATTCACGGACATGGAGAGTTGTGTAATTGTGAATTATTGTTAGTTAAATACTTTTAAATTAGGAGAAACGTTATTGAAACCGTTTGTTGGTGTTTAAATGTGAGCGTTATTGGGTGTGTCACGTCAGGCCTGATCTTGCTACTAGAAGCATAGTTTAGTTTTGTTGAGATACCTGCCTCCTGTTGTGACATTTGAGAGCATGTCGAACTGGGTCGGGTATGCGATATCTGTAAACTGCGGCGAACCTCTGGGTTGCTATCAGGGCACTATTCTGGAGGCTGATGGGAGCACTATTACTTTAACAAAAGCCTTTAGAAATGGCTTTCCTTACCCGAAATCACAAGTGACTCTAAAGTAAGTTAATACCTGCAGGGTAAGTGGGCTTCATACGGCATTACACAATACAGTACTTATGTTTTTATGATCTTCAGTGCGGCTGATATCAAAGATCTGAAGATAATCGAGAGCCGTCCAGAGCCAGCAGAGCAGACACACAGCACAGTGGCCGTTACCAAGGGCTTAAAGAAGGCACAGAGAGCTACAGTATGTGAGAATCTGCAGGCAAACCCCACCAGTTCAGGTACCCTATATTGTCTTTATTTTAGTTCTAACAATAGTTGTGCACCTCCAGGGAGATTTAGCAATTACTGTAAAGTCATGGTCCATTCAAATAAATTACAAACTTAGTTCAGCTATTATTTTACACAATTTTTTAAAAACTGTTCAAGAAACTGGCCAAGAGCATGTTGGGCCATGGTTATAGGATTAATAGTTTCCTGAGTTTAGGTCATAGCCTTAATCAACTCAGATAATATTCTGTACAAATCTTGAACAGGTTTTGATAAATATGAATTCTTGAACGTATCTATAGTTTCATTAAAGGTTAGAGGGGGGACACATTATTTTCAATTTTTGGATTTATTTCCGAAAATATTAAGATAATAAAAAATGACTTTAGTAAACCCTATTATATTTTTACAAAACTATAATAGGAGTTTCCTATTATATTTTTACAAAACTATAGGGGCCCTATTTATATTCTACATAATATCACACGTTAGGGTTGGAATGATAAAAAGATGCCCCTGTTTGTGTGTAGTGGGAGTACACTAATAAAACAGTATTTTCCCACAACTGTTTGTGATAGATATACATGTTGGTACCAAAGGACAATGGACTAATTTATATGGACTCTGGGATATCTATTTCGGTAAGTATGATGTATGGTCCTAATAAATCATATATGAAAAAGGAATGCATTTTTGTATATGAACTTTTCTGGCACCTAGTGTAACACAACCTAGTCACCAGGTACTACTTGACTTACCAGGTGCTACTTATAAGGATTGTGTAAGTTTAAGGTGCTTTCTGTAACATGGAAGAAATATTGCAGTTTAGGGACAAGCTCTTTTTCTTGCTAGAGTCAACAAAGTCCAAAATAAATAAAAAACTTTAATAAAAAGCAAAGAACACATAACTGAGAGGCTTAGCTCATTTTTCATTGCAATGCACTCAATTCCATTGCAATAATATGCAAATATCTGTTTTCCCAAATGTCCAACTGGATGAAGCCCATTTTTCATGGAAAATGCATGGAAACTGGCCGCCGATAGCCCAGAAACGCCCTGAATCGCTTTCGCATCGCTTTAGTGCTAACGGACCTATAAGGGTTCCTAGTTTACGACGGAAGCCTAAAAAGGCCGATATCTGTCCTAAAAAAAGTCAGACGTTTGGTACAGAAATATACAGGGTGTTTGATGTGTTAGGGAACCAGAGCAGCGCCGCCGGCGGCAGCGGCGCCGCCAGCAGCGCGGCCGCCCCCCCCGCCCGCCCCCGCGCCGCGCCCGCGCGCAGCAAGCCCATCGACATCCAGCGCGCCGCCCGCAGCGCCAGCCTCGCCGGCAGCTACGGCAATGCCAGCTCCACGCCCAAGGGCCGCGGCCCCGCCAACGTGTACGAGAAGGCGCGCCGCCGGAACGAGGCCTGCTTCGGCGACCTGGCCGACGCAGAGCTCGACGACGACTTCGACTTCGAGGGCAACCTAGCGTTGTTCAACAAGCGCGCGCTGTGGGAGGAGCTGCGCAACTCGCACAAGCCCGACGTGGTGCGCCAGGCCGACCACCTGGGCAAGTTCCGCCACGACGAGAACGTGCTGGGCCCCGCGCCCGCGCCGCGCCGCGCCATCCGCCTGCCCGAGCCCGCGCCCGCGCTGCTCGTCACCGACGAGGGGCTGGGCGTGCCCGCGGCGCCCGCGCGGCTGCGGGCGGCGCTGTGGCGGGCACTGGCGCGGCGCGGGCTGCGCGACCAGGCCGACACGCTGCTGGCGCGCGCCGCCGCCGACGTGGCGCTGCGCCTGGCGGGCGGTGGCCGGCGCCTCGACCCGCGCAACGCGCACCAGGCGCCCACCGTGGTGGCGCTGGCCGGCCCGCACGCCGCCGGCGCCGCGGGGCTGGCGGCCGCGCGGCTGCTGGCCAGCCACGGCGCTCGCGCCGCCGCGCTGCTGGCCGCGCCCGCGCCGCCCGACTGCGCGGCGCTGCGGCGCGAGCTGGCGGCGCTGGCGCCGAGCGGCGTGGCGCTGGCGGCGGAGCCGGGCGCGCTGCCGGGCGCGGACGTGGTGCTGCTGGCGCTGTCGGACCCGGCGCAGGAGCCGGCGGGCGAGCTGGGCGCGGCGCTGGAGTGGGCGGCGCGGGCGCGGGGCGCGGTGCTGGCGCTGGAGCCGCCGAGCGCGGGCTGGGCGGGCGTGTCGTGCCGCGCGGCGGTGCTGGGCGGGCTGCCGGCGGCGCTGGCGCCGGAGCTGGGCCTGCAGTACTTGGCGGACGTGTGCGTGCCGCAGGCCGTGTTCGCGGAGCTGGGTATTCAGTACCGGCCGCCGTTCGGCGCGTCGCCGGTGCTGGCGCTGCACCCGGCCACGGACTGACTGCCGCCGCTCGCCTGCACGAGTTCGCTTCGGTTACTCGATCATTACTCTCTCGCCGACTCTCCCGATGTATAGGTGAGATACTCACATTGACAGATGTAACACTCCTGTGATAATTTCTTCTTCGATGTTTATTTAATTGTGCAACGGAGTAGCGATTTTGACATTGTACTATAAATATTTAAAATGAAAATGCCGAAGATATCTGTAATGAATAGTAATGTAGATGAGAGCAACGCTCGACAACAGTACAACGTACTCGCTCCTGCACAAATGTAAACTCGTATTACGTAAACGACGAACCAGTAAACCAAATTGTTTTAATCGACATATTATGTGATGTGTTATATTTTTGATAGTAAAATTATAATGTAGAAGTATATGTCTATGTTATTAGTATAATGTAAGTGTGACTACTGTGGGTCACCGACCTGAAGTGACGCATACTTCATCAAAATGATTGTGAGTCAACTTTAAGTGATACACTATTTGCGATGAAATGGAGCACTTGCAATAATGGCCATTTTTGGTTCCTTTTAGTCCCCATTAAAAAAAAAAGAAAAAAAAATTACATAAATGATCATCATATATATGTTTTTCTTCAGTTTATATTTAAACTAGTCAATGGTCATCATCGTACCATCGTATTAAAATTAACTCTATTGATAGAGACAAGTTTTTGGGGAAACTTAGACGGACATGTAATTAGTTAAATTGGCAATTAATGTCAGAGCAGTGTTCAGACTAGAGTTTGTGCAGTCAGATAGGTACCTACTCTATCTATCTGTTGATTTTTAATGTGAAATCCCTATCTGTAGTAAGCAAAAGAACAGCTAGGTAGATAGAATATTGGTAACAGCCGTTACTGTACTCGTGTCGCTGTACCATTCAGACGAGTCCAATGTCTGACAACTTTACAATTAATGTAGAAATAATTTAAGTAAATAAAAAAAAGAAACTTGTACATACTCTGATTTGTGAACTTTGCACAAACTATAAAATGGACCGGTTCCAAAGAAGACGTTTGAGGGTGGAGCAAGTAACGTTCCTCGTCACCCGGCACAACATTTGGGCGCGCTGCTTAGGCGATGCGTTATGACACCTACGCTCGCCATCTTGTCCTCCGAGCTGCAGCTCTGAAGCTATACCCCACACGTGTTGCGCCGCCTCGGAGCATCTACAGTTGACTCGTCTATCGCTTTGGCGCGAATGACATCATCAGATGCAGCGTAGTACCTCTGTCACTCGACGTACTTGCGCGCGATAAATGCCTACCGCTCTGTTATATAGTTAGGTGATTTGGAATAAAAGGTCCAATTTCCAAATATTAGGTATATTAGAATTTTCTGCAGTAAAACACAAATGAGTACATAAAACGTCACTGGTAAATGTCACTGCATGAGAGATACACTGGATAAGATAAAGTCACTGGATGAGAAAGTCACTGGATGAGAGAGTCACTGGATGAGAGAGTCACTGGATGAGAGAGTCACTGGATGAAAGAGTCACTGGATGAGAGAGTCACTGGATGAACGACTGGTTAGATCGGATTATTAATTAGTACTGCCCGCTGTCTCACGGGATGACAAACATCGCGCTGGGTGGTCTCTCACACATGCTTATAGTGCATACAGTGTATAACAGCCCCCGAGGGTAAGACTAAACTTCACCTGAAGAGTGAAGTTTACGTTTATGATGTCCGGATTTTAGGTGCAGGAATTTCAGTAGAGTCGGCAATTTCTAAAGGTTCCTCATTTTTATCAATATTCTTCTTGTTTTTCTTATCTGTCATACGGTGACATTTGCCTGATCTGATACACTTATATAATAAGTATAGGGTTAAGATTAAAACTACGATACTAATTAAAATAGTAGTATAACAATAATATTCACTGTATAAAACTATATGTGGTTTTTCAGTTATTCTGTCTAAACCTTTTATAATAAGGCTTGTTGCTTTAGTATGTTCTGCCATAACAGAATCAAGATTAACATTTTTTAAATTCAATTTTGGAATATTTTGTTTAAGTTTATTGAATGTTACATTATTACAGCATGAATCGTTTATCAAATTAAAATTTGAGTTTATTTGTTGCATTCTAATAATTTTAGTAACCTTTGGAATTAACCTTAACTCTTTATAATATGCTATACAATGTCTCGGGATACTCAGTATACCTGTGCCTGAAATAGTTGTTTCTGTGTTACTTAGATTGTGACAGTCAATTAACAATTTGGAAGGTTTGTTTATTACATATATCCACTTATTATTATTCAATCTTTGCCAAATTTCATAATTACCTTGTAAGAATTTGGTTTCACATTGATTCGGCACACAAATTAGGGCCTTTGAAATTATTTCCGATTCGCAGATCGGAGTTACGGAACTAGAATAAGTATCTAATGTTTCACATATATAATACGAGCTATATAAAACTTTACAATTAGTTAAACTATCTAGCTTACAATAAGACGATAAATCCTTAGTTATTCCTAAATATTTAGTAGAGGGCACTATTGTAGAAAACGTGTTATTTGTGAGTGTTACAGGAAATGGGATACAATTATATAAGTTAAAATCTTTGGCTGTTACAAGGGGAACCCTCAAAACAAAAACAATTTTATCATCTTTAAAGTAACAAGCAATTTCAGATACATTAATTAATAGGTAAATATTTTCTAAAGATAGACTAACAGGAAATTGATTATAGTCAGCCAGAAATCTATAATTTTCAGCCAATTCGGAAAATAATTGCTTAGGGGTGATAATAGAAGGAAATAAAATATTTGATTTACTAAACATAATGCCATTAATAATATCTTCTAACTTAAAGGACAGTGCTAATAAACTTCCCTCTAACATGTTTACAATTTCATTTAATTTAGCTCGTAACAACAAGTTACCTGATAACGAAGTTACATTCAACAAATGACGCGACAATAATTCAACAGCACTATTTAAACGTTGTTCATTTATAGTAATATTTTTTGTAATTTCTTTAATGGAAGACAGAGTTGAAGTGGTAATTAGAATATTTTCTTTTATCAATCTAGACAATTGGGTTTGATCCTTTTCGACAGTTTGAATAGCATTGCTGTATCTTATGGCGTCTTCTTCATCCATTACACCAAAAAGGTGTTTGAACACTGTACCGATACCACCAAACCAGGCTGATCTTTTAGATCGATTATCAATCAAATAAGAAATTGATTCAAAATCGCGTAATATGTCTTGGTACCGAGTAGATAAAGGTTGGAGCAAGTTCAGACATTCGATATCAGTAAACAACTTACTTTGTTTACATAAGCGCTTGGAGGAGTCTATCACACCGTACAGATTGTTAATATGTGGTCGTATAAAAGAAATATCAGAAGGTATAATAACGCTAAGATAACCATCTATTATTTTTAGAGAACCAACAGGGTCGAAGTATATACCGGGGCTATTCACAGTGGGTTGGATGAAGGGTTCTTGTGCCAGGGATAGTGAACTGTAATAAAACATTAAGTACATTATAATAATATTCTAAATAAGACTTGAAGGTTTTAACACTAAGACATTAAGTTACGGTTCACAACGACGGGCAAGTTTAACTTCGTCATAATGATGAGTCACGTGACGTCTGTTTATGAGCAACGTTAGGTTATTTTTACCGTTTATTTTTACAACTTTGTAAGGACCTTTCCATATGGGAGATAAGGCCTTACGCAGCCTGAGATGGTTCTTTAAATAAACAAAATCGCCAACATGATACTTTACAGGACGTGTGCGGGTATCGTAATAAGCTTTGGAAGACTCTTTGGACTTTGTTATGTTTTCAATTGCCTTATCTCTTGCATATTTAAGACGATGTTGTAACATTCTAACATAGTCTGGATAAGTGACGTGTGGGACTGGTTCATATATGGAATTAGGTATGTATGGTTTGTGGCCAAAGATCAATTCATATGGTGAAAAATTAGTTGTTGTATGAATTGCTGTATTATATGCCAACATAGCAGTGTATACATATCTAGCCCAATTATTTTGATTTTCGGAAACATAAGATTTTAAATATTCTTTAAGAGTAGAGTGGCTGCGCTCTAAAGCACCTTGAGTCTGAGGGTGGTATGCGGAAGAAAACAATTGCTTTATTTTTAAGAAGGAACAGGTCATTTTGAATAGTTGCGCTGTGAAATTGGTACCCTGATCTGTTAGTATAGTCTTAGGAATGCCAAACAAGGATATGAAATGAACTAGGCATTCGCTGGTCTCTTCAGCAGTGGCATTTTTAATAGGATAAGCTACAGAATACTTTGTTAAATCGTCTTGAAGAGTGAGTATGTATTTAAGGTTTCCTGGACTTGAATCTGGAAGCGGGCCAACAATATCAAGGGATAATCTTTCAAAAGGCGCTGTGGACGTAGTTGTAATCTGCATGGGTGCCCTGTTTGTTTTTCGTAAGGCTTTATTTTGTTGACATAAAACACAAGTCTTGACGTAATTTTCTATGTCTCTGCGCATTTCTTTCCAGTAATACTGTTCTCTAATTTTATTGTACATCCGGGTGGATCCAAGATGTCCTGCGACAGGGATATCGTGGTTTTCTCTAAGAATTTTATTTATTTCACTAGGGCTCGGATAATATATCTTATTACAATAAATATGGACTTGTATTCCAGTATTATTAAACAGATACGTTAGCATATTATAGATTTTGACATAAACGTGCCTATCAAAAGGATTTTTAAAATCGGTTATACTTATTTGAGTTATAGAATCATTATTGGATACTAAGTGATTCCTAAGGTTTTGTAAGGACTCGAATATTTCGCCGTAAGTGCAGGTGTCAAAATGGTGCACTTTGGTGAACAAGAAATAATAAATTTTATTATTATCTGAAAATGATTTATATGAATATAGAGTTCTTTCAGAGTTAAAAATCGTTTCAGAGTTTTCTACGTTTGACAAGACATCTTGAACATAGGGTATGGAGTCGTCTAGATCTAATGATGTGGGAATTATTAGAATTTTATTTTTGCTTTTTAATAAACTATCGTTGTGTTCAACTATTATAGTGTTATACTGTGCGGTTAGAGAAGTTTTTAAGAATTTTGAATATGTTTCATCAAGATAAGGTATTGCATTTCTGTGATTACTAGTAGAGGGTTGAAGAGGGGAAGGCGTACAGTCCAGTGAACTAGGGTCCGTTAATTCACCTTTAGGGTCATTTTGATTTATAGGGTTCACAGGATAACGAGAGAGGGCGTCAGCTGCGGAATTTAGTTTGCCTTTTCGATAGATAATTTCATACTCGAACTCTTCAAGTTGAAGACGCCAACGTTGTAATTTACTACTAGGATCAGTATGATTAAACAGCCATTTTAATGGCCGATGGTCGGTTATTATATAAAATTTTCGGCCAAATAGGTAAGGTCTGAAAGTTTTACAACCCCAAACTATAGCAAAAAGTTCTTTCTCAGTAGTGCTATAGTTTGTCTCGTTTTTATTCAAGGTTCTGGATGCATAAGCTATAGGATGGTCCTTACCTACTGGGCCTTGAGAGAGTATTGCTGATATGGCATAATTGGATGCATCACAAGTAAGTGTAAAAGGTTTTGTAAAGTCTGGGTATATGAGGACAGGAGCAGTGACTAGTTTATTTTTAAGGGTCTCAAAGGCCAATTGCTGTTCGTTGGACCAAATAAAAGAATTATCTTTTTTGAGAAGAAGTGTAAGGGGTTTTGATAATTTTGAAAACTCGGGAATAAAACGTCTGTAGTAGGATATTAGACCTAAAAAGGATTTTATGTCTTTTGGACATTTTGGAATTGGAAAGTCTTGAACAGATTTAACTTTATTAGGATCTGGTTTTACACCGTTTTCGGTAATAATATGTCCAAGGTAGCCTACTTCTTTCCGTAAGAATTCGCATTTATCAGCTTGTAATTTTAGATTAAAGTCACGGAGTTTTTGGAAAACAGCGGTCAAATTATTTATATGTTGCATTAAATCATAAGAATATATTACTATATCGTCTAAATAAACGAAACACCTTTCACCTTGAAGGCCCGTCAAGACATTGTTCATTAAGCGTTGGAAAGTTGATGGTGCATTTTTCAGACCAAACGGCATTCTTGTAAATTCAAAGTGTCCTTGGGGAACATTAAATGCGGTTTTACAGGCGTCTTGGGGAGCCATTTTGATCTGATGAAATCCTGAAACGAGGTCAAGAGTTGAGAAATATTTGGAATTTCCTAATTGATCTAAAATTTCGACAATATTAGGAATGGGGTAGGTTTCTCCAATCGTATTATCATTTAATTTCCTATAATCAATGACAATACGCCATTTTTTCTGGCCCGATGCATCAATTTTTTTTGGAACTACCCATATTGGAGAAGACCAAGGTGAAACAGAAGGTTGGATTATTTTCTGATCTAACATCTTTTGAATTTGTGAGTTAACTTCTTGTTTGTGTATTTCAGGAAAACGGTAGGACTTAACATTAATTGGGTGATCTGATGAAGTTCGAATTTCATGTTGAATGGCGTCAGTTGACGTCAGCTGATCGCCTGGTAAGTGAAATATATCGGAATATCTTGAACATACTTCATAAAGGGCTTCAACTTCTTCAGAATTTAGGTGGGAGACGCGGAGGAGTTTGAGAACTTCTTGAGTTCTATTCAAGCAAGATTTATTTGAATTATTTGGTTGGAAAGGGTCGTGATCGACGGGGTGTAAGGTAAGTTGAAGATTCGACTTCAGCGTAATAGGTTCCTCAGAAGCGTTCAAAATTGTGAGGTTTATCCTATTGTTTTCTTTAACTTTAACTAAACAGTTTGCTATAAAAAGAGTATCACTGATATGTTGATCTAGGATAAGACCTTCTTGTAATTCAGGGTTCGTGACCGTACATTCTACAATCATTTCTGAACGAGCCGGAATATGATAAGTAGGGTCAGTTAAGTTTAATTTTATTTTATTATTTTCTAGGTGAAGTATTTGCTGATTATAATCAATAAAGCATTGAAAACGGGTAAATAAATCATTTCCTATAATACCGTCATAGTTAAGATGAATATTTTCAACAACATGGAAATTGAAAGAAATTGACTCTTTCCCAAATATAAGACTTAGATCAAAACTGCCTAAGGTTGGTACTGTATCTTCATTATTATCTATGCCCTTTAATTTAATTATGTTGTTTTTTAGGGTAAGATTAGAATAAGATTGGATGGAAGATTTTCGGATGAGACAAACAGAAGACCCGGTATCGACAAGTAACGTAAGTGGTTTGTTGGAAACACATGTCTGGACAATAACATGAGGTAAGGATACTTTAGTAGGTTTGCAGGATATTTCATATATTACATTATCTTTATTAAGGACACTTGCTTGGGGCTGGTTACCCTTGTGGTCCTTGGATATAGAAGATTGGACGCTTATTTGGGGCTGGCTACCCTTGTGGTCCTTGGATATAGAAGATTGGACGCTTATTTGGGGCTGGCTACCCTTGTGGTCCTTGGATATAGGGGAGGTGTCGTTGTTATTAATGGGTCTAGCAGAAAATTGTGATTTGGGTCTCACGAGACACCTCCGTGAGCCCATTATTCGTTTAAATCATTATTATTTGAGTAGTCATGACTATAGTGTTTGATTTCATCTTCGTCATTTACGTTTGGGTGATTTTCGGGATTATATTCAGTATGATCTTTGATCATGTAATTTACATGAGCGGGTCCCGGTTTTGGGTAGTTTTGACTTGAGGCTGGCTGTGCCGTTTGTGGAACCCTAAATCTATTATTGTTATACTCACGTTTTTTACAGACTTCAAGAGTATGACCTTGAGCTTTACAGTAGCGACAGAACAACCCTTGATAATTTTGAGCCATAGGTCTATGCGATTGAGGTTTAGTGTTTACATTGTTTATAGCAGGTCTAAAGGTATAGTGTGGTTTTTGGACATAGTTAGATACTTGAGAATTTCGTTTGTATAGCGAATTTAATATTTTTTCTTCGGAAATGGCTAAGTTTATAGCTTCATTGAGGTTAGAAGGGTTTTTACCACGGACTAAGTTTGAGATGTTAGATTTAAGGCCAAGTAAGAAAGTATGAAGAGCCAGTTCTTCCATAGCTGCTGTACGACCCGCTAGTTCTGATTTTTTCTTATTAGATAAGGTCACTTCAGTTAATAATTTAGAGAGGCATGTTTCAACGCGCAATGAAAATTGATGAACTTGTTCGCTGGTTTGTTGACGACATTCCTGCAAATCGGTTAAAAGATGAGAATAATGCTTCCTTTCGCCAAATTGTGTCTTTAAAAACTCACGCAATTGATCCCACGATTCGTATTCTTTTATAGATACAGCAGTTTCAGCTTTACCTTCTAGTTGAGAAAGGATATATTTGAATAATATTTTTTTTTGTTCTGCCGTAGCTAATTCAAATGCATTATCACAATTATTTATGAATGAATTTAATTTGTCACGTGAGCCATCAAAAGTTTTTATGAATTTAAATAATGTACTTATTTGGATAGTTTCACCCTTTTCTTGTTTCAATTGCGGATTTGTAGCCATGTTTATAGCAAATATTTAATTTAATAAAGTGAAGGTAATTTTATTTAATAAAGAGTAATATATAGTACGGTGTAACAGGCGGCCACCTAAGTCGCTGTCTGTTATTCGCAAAACTCTGTGTCAGCAGTTGCTATGTGGTATCGGTATGCAGGTGTGCGATGAGCGACGAAGCTTCTTAGAATTGACAATAATAACTGTGAGAAAGTTATGTTAAATAATATGTTGTAATAAAAGTGACAATAATGTAAATGTTATAATTTTGAAATTTAATAGTTGTTCAAACGAGGTGATGGAAGTTTCACTCGGATCACGAAGTTTCACTCGGATCACGCACTTGCACTTGCACTATAACCACTTTATAAATCACTTTATAGTTACTTACAGGAACGCGAAGAAAATGTACAGGAACATGGTTTTCTTTGCAGGAACGGCCACGACGAGCACTTTCACGATCAGAGAAGTATGCTTGGAGACGAACCAGGGATACCTTGTATCCCGCTACGCTGCCACCAGATTTGTTATATAGTTAGGTGATTTGGAATAAAAGGTCCAATTTCCAAATATTAGGTATATTAGAATTTTCTGCAGTAAAACACAAATGAGTACATAAAACGTCACTGGTAAATGTCACTGCATGAGAGATACACTGGATAAGATAAAGTCACTGGATGAGAAAGTCACTGGATGAGAGAGTCACTGGATGAGAGAGTCACTGGATGAGAGAGTCACTGGATGAAAGAGTCACTGGATGAGAGAGTCACTGGATGAACGACTGGTTAGATCGGATTATTAATTAGTACTGCCCGCTGTCTCACGGGATGACAAACATCGCGCTGGGTGGTCTCTCACACATGCTTAAAGTGCATACAGTGTATAACAGCTCGCTGGGTTACCGGTAACCCCATGCGACTCAGGGCTTTCAATAGTATCACGCGCCGCGCGCGTTCCAATATTATTATTTTTATTTCGTGGCATGTTATGCTGTTGGTTTTTATTAGTTTTTTAAGCTACCTAACAAACTGATGGATTATTTTGAGTTGTGTTGGTTTATATGCGACTATTGTAAGATTTAGAAACATTTTATATTTATGAACTTATCTAGTAATTCTATTTTTTTTATATACTTATCTACTTTATGATTTTAACAACAGAGATCATTAGGTACTTATTTTACTTTAGATACCTACTTACTTATATGAACTGTATTGTGAGTTTTGTAGCTAAACACATTTCGAGTGTAAGTAGGTATAGTTCTGGAACATTACGCGTGTCGCTACGCAGAAACCAATTTTAGGTATGTATCAACACTCGACGGAGTTGTACCATATGGGGTATGGCACTTGTGCTCGAAAAATAGTTGGAAACCGCCTTTGATTTTGACGAAAGCTTTACTTACCTATGCTTACGTATTAGATAATATTTAGTAATATGTACCCATACTCCATTTTAGTAGGCAATACAATAGTTAACTAAAGAAAAATATTCTTGATATTACTTTTTATTTAAAAACTCAGTTTTAAAAAAGGCTATCTTAAAATAAGCGTAATTTTGTTTTCCTACTTAAATATTAATAAATTGTTAGAAGCAACCCTAAGCACGGCCACGGCACGGTTGCGGTCACTGAACTGTGCGCTATCGCATTGGAATAACAATCAAGCGCTCGAGCTTTTAAGGTTCATTTTATAACGCAGTTAGGAATTTGTAGGTAGTTGGGGAACTTGTAGGTGCTTATAACAGTAGGTATGGACTTTTTTTATGGAGTGATTTATCTGTTACGTAGTAACTATTATATAATCTGTGGTAGTACTAGCGTACTAGCGTTCAATTCAATGTGCTCACAAATAAATACATTGAATTGAATTGTGCCGCATGAACCGACTGCCCATCAGGGGAGCGAGTGCGTAGTTCCGATATTTGTGTAGCTCGGCTATAAGCGAGTGTGCGAGTGAGGCGGGCGATTACTCGCAGAATTCATCATCATCGTCGTCTGAACTAGATAACAATGATAATTCAAATGATTTTTCGATATTCATAGTAAATAAAAAAACCGTGTACTTTTAGAATGGCACTGTAGAGAAATGACCACTGGTTGCTCACTCGGCGTGAGTTCTAATCGCTTGGCGACTGTCGCCGAGCGAGTGTTATCTTTCATAGCTTTTGTCGCTCAGCGACAAACTAGTGAAGCGAGTGCTCGCCGGCAGTGTGAACAGTCAGCGATCAACTATTTGTATATGCATCTCTTTTGTTCACTTGGAAAGTATATCTATTGTACGTTTCTTGAGCGAGGAAATAGCCGATAGTTAGTCGTTTTCTCGTCGTTGGTGGGACAACTGCCTAAGGGACATACAATTTACATCCGACTGAGATCCAATGTGTGCGTTCGCGCAGCGGAATGTTGTTGAATTTAAAGATTTTAATTATGCAGATAATTAGTGTAAGACGTCCTATAATTGTGTATGGTAAATAAAAATTTGTGTATGCAGCCATTGTGGAGAAATTCACCAAAAACAGATTCCGCTGGGCGAACGTTGGCGAACGTTGTCCTGGCGGAACTTTTTTTAATCCATAGACTTTAGAAGAAAAGAGATGTGTCCGAAAATTAGTGTGTATTTGTGTATAATTGATTATGTATGAATGAAATCAGTGCATGCATAAACTTCGGAGAAATTCAAGTTTCCGCTACGCGAACGTTTGGCCATTAGCTAGTTTTCATATAAAGCGCTTACATAGAGAGCTGTAGATTTTTACATACGTTGTTTTGAATTTGTTTATATTTGTTTAAAAAACAGATTTAGAAAAAGTCGTAGGGTTTAAAAGATAAAAATATAAACGTAAAATACACTTATTAGGTCTTAGTTCTTAAAGTATGCAGTTTGGGGTCTAGATTTTCACGTTTACACAAACCTTGTAAGTGTCTCCAACATGTTGCCAAGTATCAATGATGTTCCGTTAGTAATTAAAAAGTTATAGGATATTTTACCATGAATAGATCACTGTTTACAAAGCAGTGTATAATGCCACTATCTACGATAAAAATAAATCTTCAATTAACAAGTACTTCTCTATTTAAATATCCGTGTACAAAAATATTTTTATTATTATTACTTACATAAATTACTTAACTACGTGATTAAAAATAACGTTAATAAACGTTACGTATTTTAACTAAAATGTCGTAGATAGTGGCGTTATTATTAAAAAAATATTTTTCATTCAAGAAATGCAATTGTTTTATTTTTGCCTAAAGCTTGTGTACGCAACTGTACCATATTAATAAATATACTAACCTTCCAAGTTAAGAACGTTTCTTAGACATATGGCACGGCCGCTTTTTTGTAGCTATCCGAACTTGGTCGGATTATGTAGGGTTTCGATGCTCCGTCAGTATTATAATTGTCTTTCTTTAATTACTGAATTTAATGACATGAAATTTTGCAAGTGAATAGTTGAATGATTAAACTAATTATTGGCATACATTTTACCATGCAATTCCTTTAGAACGTCGTGATATTCGACTGCTTTGTAAACAGTGATCTATTCATGGTAAAATATCCTATAACTTTTTAATTACTAACGGAACATCATTGATACTTGGCAACATGTTGGAGACACTTACAAGGTTTGTGTAAACGTGAAAATCTAGACCCCAAACTGCATACTTTAAGAACTAAGACCTAATAAGTGTATTTTACGTTTATATTTTTATCTTTTAAACCCTACGACTTTTTCTAAATCTGTTTTTTAAACAAATATAAACAAATTCAAAACAACGTATGTAAAAATCTACAGCTCTCTATGTAAGCGCTTTATATGAAAACTAGCTAATGGCCAAACGTTCGCGTAGCGGAAACTTGAATTTCTCCGAAGTTTATGCATGCACTGATTTCATTCATACATAATCAATTATACACAAATACACACTAATTTTCGGACACATCTCTTTTCTTCTAAAGTCTATGGATTAAAAAAAGTTCCGCCAGGACAACGTTCGCCAACGTTCGCCCAGCGGAATCTGTTTTTGGTGAATTTCTCCACAATGGCTGCATACACAAATTTTTATTTACCATACACAATTATAGGACGTCTTACACTAATTATCTGCATAATTAAAATCTTTAAATTCAACAACATTCCGCTGCGCGAACGCACACAGATCCAATCACGACTCAATTACGATTGAAGTGTATGTGGCATTCCGCTACTTTTTCTTTGAAATAAATGTTTTTATCCTTTTCTGTCAGTCAATAATGAATCATTTTGACTGCAAATGATTTACGTTGCTATATGATAATAGAGCAAACAACCGTAGGTACCTATCAAAATGGCAAACCAATCGAATGTCGTTGGAGTACGATTGGTCTTATATGAGTAGCAGAATGCTCGCTAAGGTTAAAACTGCTATTTCGATTCAATTTCTATTCAATTTTGACATTATTAACTTAGCAGAATCAGGCCCCTGATCGTACCTCGTCTCGTGAAGATGCCCCATCCGTCAGGTGCTCGTTGTTATTGCATCTAGGCTTACGTAACCCAGCCGTGCACGGTGCACTGTGCCGCCAACTATCTACATCTATACTAGTGTTCTTATTCGCCTGACTGACTGGTTCCTATAAGAATCAGTGGCGTAGCGTGGCTGTCCACCGCCCGGGGCGAGAGATAATTTTGTCGCCCTCGACTTTAGATATTAAATAGAAGAGCATTCAGCCTTATAAGTCCGTATATCCATCCGATATAACTGAAAATTTCGAATCTGGTTTTCGGGTTAACAATCGTATTAACAATACCATTTCAACCCTTGAACTGGAGCGATTTTGACAAAAGACTAGTGCGCCTGGTGCTAGTGTCTGATCTTATTGTTCTGTCTCTCTTGCACCAGATCACATCGATCAGCGGCTGATTTACTGTTTTCGCCGCCCAAGGCCCCACGCGGAATAGCCGACTATTTCAGTTTTAAACGCTGGTTTTTTTTTATGACTACAGAACAGATATAGAATCAGTTAAAAAGCTAAACTAATAAAAGCGTGGAGCGTTTTGTCCCAAAAAGAGTAAAGAAACTTAAAAATCTAGAAAAACGCAAATTAAGTGAAATTCGAAAAAGCTTATGGCCTACGGAAGGTATAATATGTAAAAGGTCATAAAGTAATAATAAGCACAGAAAAACTGCAACAAAGGAATCAAGCGCGTTGTTTTTCTTAGAATAATCTGAATGAAATTTTATTTTTTGTCTACCTACGTGTATGTTTAGTTAAAATATTTATATTATTGTAATTGTGAAATTTTGCCGTCCCCTTAAAAGTGTCGCCAGGGGCGTTCACGTAATTCCGTGACGGGGCAGTTAAGCGGACGTACTAGTTCCGCCCTCATAAAATTTTTGTAAAACCAAAAATCCTCGACATACAGTCGTGGTCAACTAATTAAAGACACTGTTGGAATCTTAACTTACCGGGGCATTTCATCTGTATTTCTTTTTTTCAGATTGCCATTGGAACTTTCTTTTCTATTTTAAAATATTTAAGAGGGCATTGTGAAATGTTAAAACTAATGACTATATTCAATAATAAGATTCGGATAAGGCGAAAAAAACTAGGTGCCGGGGGCACCTAGTTTTTTTCGCCTTATCCGAATCTCGGGCGGTATGATCCATAACGAGGCCTGGCCATCTAATTAAAGACACTCCATTTGCTCAGAGGATGAAATACAAATTATTAATAATATTTGAGTTACCTTTCTACAACAACGTTCTCTACACTATACTTAAACATTCCAATAAGTATTAATATTTGGTTTATTTCCTTTTACCTCTATAACAGTGCGACAACCCTGAACTAGCAAGCGGTCAGTTTTGTAGAAGTCGCTAAGGGAATTTTCTTCCATGCTTAATTAAAATCTGTGTAAAATGGATCGATGTTCCAAGTAGGACTTATTGCCATGATATTTTTCGCCTATTACCAGTTTTTGTTCCATTGGATTTGCAAGAGGCCAAACCAAAACCGTCATAAGTTGTCCAATCAAAGAGTCATTTTTACTACACTTGCAGTGTTTTTCAGAACTTTTCTAATTTGGAAAGTCCTAATGACCGGTAACTTATGCTTAGCTTTTAACAATATGCTTGTTTCTGAAATATTATAGTACTTGAATTCACCTGTTTTTAATAATACCTCTCTGAAGGGTCTTACACTTAACAGCGGTGAGCAGCCCCACACTATAACATTTTCGCCTCCTACGTTTGAGAACTTTCTTGGTGTACTTTGGTTCCATCACATGTTTTGGAGGTGACTAAAATCAACTATTCTTTTAGAACTCATCAAATTCCTTTGTTTTATCAGATAAAAAAACATTTTTTAATACTTGTTCAGAGCAACTTTCACCTTTAATAGAAAACGCCAACTACAGTATGGACACTCGGTGCTTTCCCAAAAGAAACATCTTCAGATACCCATGCCCTTCAGCTTTTCCCGATCCGGTTGTAGTCTAAAAGTTCTGCAGACACGTTTGTTGTCCTTTTAGCATCAGAAGACTCCCAAAAAAACCAGTACCGAATCATGTAAATGGTTCACTATTTTCTTATAACACCACTGTAAAGTCTGTTTGCGGACAAGTTTTCCTTGGCATCGGTTTTCAGTTGTTCTTAAACCTTGACTTTTTGAGTGCCATTAACAAGGCATCTTAAATAATACATTTATTACCATGTCCTTATTACAGTTCAAGTGGTATGAATGAATCCGCATGACAAAACTTTATTGAAAAAAGCCTAAAACATTTTACTTACCAGAATTTTTGTTTCAGTCGTATTGATTGGACTTAAATGAAAAATTTTAATGAAGGAAACCTAAATTATTACCTTATTTGAGTTCTCATAAATAAGGTAATAATTTAAAAAAAAAGTATGACAACTACTTTTATCTTTCGTTTTTTTTCCTTAACTTAGCTTTTACTGTCTTTAATTAGCTGACCAGCCAAGTATCCGCTACAAAATATAGTGTTCAGTTCCCAGAGAGCGTTATATCTAAAGTATAAAAGAAAGTTAATATTTTTTGTCCTTAATTTAAAGAAAATAATGTAATGATTGTTTTAATAATAATAACATTACATTTTATACCGTGCTTAAGCTCATGTCAGTACCATAACTACTTATTTCACTTCGAGTCGGGGGGGTGTCTTATTAGTTGACCACGACTGTATATGTTTCAAAGAACCCGAACAACACATTAGTTCACTTGCAAGTGTTTTTCGTGCCCACCTTACGTTATTTCACTCAGAAGAACGCACCTGTCCTACCCTACCTTATTTAAGGTATCCGCTTATCTTACCTTCCTTCGTGGTTTAGCCGCTATAACGAAAAAAAAAACGAGAGCCGGCGGCAGTTTCTTACTACCTACCAAGTACTAGTGACACATTATTTAAGTTTTTGTTAATGTAATTAAATTTTATAAATTGCATTTAAATGAAATTAAATAAATTAGTAATTTATAGGTGGTTTGTTGTTCGTTTATCTCCTTGCAGTAGAACAGGCCAGCGCACCGGAGCGCACGCGACGTGCACTGTCCTGTGGGACACTTGATTGCTTCTTGTTCAACTTGTGCTACCTTGTCAGTTTGTCATTTTGTGATTGCCCGTGAGTGTCATGTTCCTGTTCGGTCCGTACATTTTGAAAAGATATTTAAAAAAATGACGTCCGACCCTTACATAAAAAATCCGTCATGTATGCAGCGGCCATTACTTTGTTATACTCGCGCTAGAACGGCTGAACCTGGCACAGGTACCTGGCCTGAAGTCAACAGGGGCCCGATTCTCCTAATTTTACTTAAGCGACCTTCGATTGACGTTCGACTCGATTCGACTGAGATCCAATCCCGACTCGATTACTATTGAAGCGTATGTGGCATTCCGCTATTTTTTCTTTGAAATAAACGTTTTTATTCTTTTCTGTCATTCAATAATGAATCATTTTGTCTGCAAATGTTTTACGATTGCAAAATGATTGCACGGCAAACTACCGTATAGACCAAAATTACCAAAATAGCATACCAATCGCACACCAATCAAATGTCAATCGAATACGATTGGTCTTTTATTAGTAGCAGAATGCCCGATATGGTTAAAACTGCTATTACGATCGTATTGCGATTCGATTACTATTCGATTTTGACATTATTAACTTAGGAGAATCGGGCCCCAGATAGAGTATATCGGGTGTATAATCACATTAAATTCCTTCATATATACTTTATGACATTCCATACTATGGAATATCATAAATAATCATAATTCCAAATGGATTCCATAGCGAATTGTACAAAAAATAACCTTATCCATCAACTGGTTTAGCCACAGGAGTTATTTTTCGTTTTCATAATTTACAACATCATGTGTAAAGCAGAGATAAAGTTATATAGTATCGAATGTTTTGACCTGTTGACAGCTGTCAGTTTTGAAGGGAGAATTTCCGTTGTTTGTATTGACCATTGACATATAACTATAGGGACAGGAAATGTCTATGAAAAAAACGTGCATACTGCAGAAACTAAAATGGCTGCCGTTACTAGGGTTGTACCGCTACCGGATTCAACAAATATCGATATTGTATTCTAGTTAGAAGTACGTACGAGTCTTACTGGGTGCATAAAAATAACCGAGTATAAATAATTTCTTCGTCATAGAACTAACTATCACATTAACTTCACTGATACTATAGTTCGGCCATTCAGAGAATGCGTTCCTGACACGTCGCGATTGAACTGACGACGTAACTTTGCAATGGCGTTGCAGTTACGATAAAAATATTTTTGCTGGTTGTTTACCGTTTTAACAATTGAGGAGCATTAAAACAACATTATTATATCAATAATCAATGAATGTAGTTACGTCGTCAGTTCAATCGCGACGTGTCAGGAACGCATTCTCTGAATGGCCGAACTATAATAACCTCAACAACATCAACCAAATGGGAGGAGTCATTTCAGTAGGGTAGGGATTTATTATTTCAAATAGCCCTATGAAAGTTCTTTCACGACAGACTAGTTGCAGGGTGCCAAAGATTCGGTCTTATGAAGAAGAATCCGCAAGAAACGCCATAAGTAGATACTCTCTTAAAAAAAAATACAATAATTAAAAATCGTTTTCAAGCTATTCATGAGAAAGTTATATAATGCAAATGGAGCTAATTATGTATTAATCGATTGTACAAAACAATTTTAGTGCTAAGAAAAAAATATTTATACAATTCGAAACCTATATTCGGTAACTAAGTTCTGAAGCAAATATTGCAACTTGCATTCCGATTTGCTCGTCTGTGCGGAAGCACTGCCGTGCCCGTGGTCGCCGTAGAAGCATCATGTGAAGATAAAAAGGCAAAACATATTATTTTCAATAAAATATGTCTTTAAAATCCTGAATTTTATAATACGCCTTTTTAATCAAAATGTTTTTAACTGCATTTTAAAACTTTTTATCTGTAAAATGAAGGATATATATATAAAAACATAAACTATTCCCTAAAAATATACACATATATTCGGAACGCAACTAAAACCGCGAGGAAAAGCTAGTATTTAACTAAAGAACAAAATAAAGATGTTTTATTGAAAATAATACACAACTCTGAGGGCTCAGTGTCTTAGGTTAAAATTTGTAAAAGCACACTTATTAAGTGGATAATATATCGATACTATTATGACAACTGCACAGCACTATGCCAATATGACATGTTATTGTAAACAACATTTATTTCTAAATATAGGTTTTTATACAGAAATAAACCAAAATATAAGTACTTTCACCATCAATTCATGTTCCCATACATATTTTTTATCCAATGTGAATTATTTTATGTAGTTTCTAGCAAAAATAGGTTCCTAACCTGTGTAACGACAATCCAGCTTGATTTTGGTGCTTCCTGGCACCACACTTCACAATACAACACATAGGCATATTCGTTGATTATTTCACTATTGAAATAGTAAAGTCTTAAAAGTAAACTCGAGTGATTTTCTATAAAATAGCAAAAATAAGTCACGAAGAGCACCTATTTGACAGCACAACTACCATGACATATATGGCCAGATATGGCACGCACCTACAAACCGGAGGATTTCAAAAGTAAAATGTCACCATTTTACGCAATCACAAAAATATTGTTGTCCCTGTTTTCAAATACACTTATCTGCTTAGAAAGAGTGAGACAGAACTATGTTGCATAGTTTGTTTCATATTTATATAACTATAGACACGTCTATAACAACACGGCGTCTCCTTATAATTCTAAGCTCGATGGTATTGACTGACTCTTAAGCTTGTGGCACATTATAGCAGCACCGCAACAGCACGGCAACAGCACAGCGTCGCCTCGAATTAAGACTACGGCTAGCTGCCAGCGCACCAACCACGCGCTGTCCGCTCGCCGTCGGCGCGCCTGCTGCGAGGTGTAAGCTTGCTGTCACCGCAAACTCAATATTATTTTAAGATGATTATGATTGATGTTATGATTGAACACGACGTAATGACGTTGTTTCGCTGCCGGCTCGGAGTCGGCGCGCTGTACGCATGAGGACCGCTCGCTTGCAGCACGCGGGCGGCGAGTCGAGTTGTATGGAAGCGGCAAGCACGCTGACTGCTCGCCGTTGGCTTTTTCATATTGACATTACGAAATATATTATAATATACACGATTTAATGCTCTAGTCTAAATTGAATGACAACTTAAATGCTGGTGTGGAGCCGTGCTGTTGCGGTGCCGCTATAATGTGCCATAACCTTTATGGTGTTCTAATTTTTGCACATTTTTATTATATTTACTTTGTTTGAAAAAATATTTATTTTTAGGTTTTTTTTTTCTTTGTGTTAATCGATACATATTAACCAGTATATTCACGTATTTAATTTAATGTGATTAGGTGCGACACACCCGATATATTGTGCGGGACGTACTTAGTTCTACCGGATAAGCCCCGCAAGAGTAGCAAATGTTGCCAGACCCGCTCCAACGCTTTTCTGTCCGAAAATAAGAAACAGTTCATATAGTGCAAGCCTTGAACGCGGAGCTTTTATTTTGGTATGTTGGAATGATTGGACTCACAATCTAAAACAACTCAAAGTTGTTCCACATTCCTTGACTGAGCACTGGCTACGCAAGTTACGATTGTACTACTGCACTACCCGCATGTTGGCAGTACTGCAAAGCTAACAGGAATGCCTTGATATTGTCATTCATTAAGATGGTCGTAAAAAAAAAATAAAAACGATAGCTATTTAAATATGAATTTATCTTGATTTTTTTTTTTATTCGGTACCGACAGAAAGAAGTCGCCCGGGGCTCAGGTGATTAGTTAGATTATGGATCGGGTGATTAGACCCACTCATAAAATGCGGAAGTATATACCAATCGCGGGATGACGATCGATACAACTGCTCGTCAAGTACTAGAACAGCATAACTTTCATGAGCCCAGCAACACTCAATGCTCACAAACTACCAGGACAGCGTGAGTAGGTATAGCAATCGAACATTGAACAATGTGATAGTTGGTGTTGGTAGACTTCCTATTATGCATCCACAACAGCTATTTTATCCTGGTGCGGGAAGTAAATTGCTCGAGACGCAGGTAAAACCGCGTGCAACATTGATTTAAAAATAGTTTGGAGTATCTGAGGTTTTGCACATTTAACGTTATACATCATCGTCGCCTAGAAATGCCTTGTCCCACAGTACCGTCTATACGCTAACTATAGTTATATAATGTATAATAGTTCTATTCCGTCTTTTAGGTTACCAAAAAATATAGGACAGGATATATTGAATTCACTCCGATATAAGGCAGAAGGGTTGGGAGTTGGGAGCGGGTTTTTGTGAAAGTGCTCAAAAGTTACGAAACACAACATTCTAGTGTTGTATCTTCGTTGGTGTTTGTTTGTGAGAGAAAATAAAAATACGTGTCCACTCTTTTAGTGTTATTTAAAAACAGAATAATTACTTTTTTTCATTCACCATGCTTATTCTGTCGTATAGGTAGGATGCATAATTTTCTTTTATTATTTAATCGTAAAAAAGGAAACAAGGTAACTTTATGTCCATCGATTTATTTGGAAAAATTATTTCCTCAAAAAGCACATCACACTTATTTGGACAACAGAACATGATTATGTTATGGCTTAACACAACAACACTATAGCATCTAGGTAAACTTATATACAACATGGCGGCTGACTGTACAAACTGGCGCAAGTGCACCGCACTCGCCTCAAACATAACTATTATTTACAAAATAACAATAAATAATAATTAGCGATCGGAAGACTGGCGTCTCGGACAGAGGCGCGCGTCGTCACAGCTCGCTCTCGGCTTGAGCAGAGCGAGCCACGCGCCTCCACTGCCGCGGTAACGCTTCATTACTATTCTGCTCTGATTACTTTTCACACCGTTCGCATGTTCAGTTGTGTCAGCAACAGCACAACTGCACCCTCCTTACGTAACATTTCTTTTTGCAGAGTTAACGCGTAGCTACTTAAGTACTATAATTATTTTTGCCATAAAAAATTGAACATTTTTAGTTTGACATCGTACTATTATCGTTGCAGTGTACGTATTAATATAATATTTTCGCAATAAATAGTTGACACGGCCGATGTCAATGGTGTGTGACACAGGGTGCAGTCCACAACTGAACACCTAAAGGTGGATCCAGACATTGCAAGGCATGCGCCATGGACGGCGCACAATGAATGCCTCGGCTTGAGGCGTGCCTGTCTATAGAAAAATGATAGCAACATTATGGTCGGGTCGAGGCATCGCCATACGTAGCATATGCCTCGTCACGAGTATACATGAAGTGTATCCAGGGTGCGAGGCATTCGCTGTGCGCGGTCTCGGCCCGTGACTCGCAATGCATGGACGGCTTAAGAATATGCGACGTGTGCCACCAAATTATACCTTAATATTTACTTTTATGTGAAAAATATAATTCATTTAAAAGATTATTTTTAATAAACATGTTTAAAAATATTTTGGATATAAAATATTGTGTACATTATGTGTGCAACAGTCTTTGGTTGTTGAGATGGCGGTAGCCGCTGAATTAAATCTCTCATCACATGTATGATATCCGCGAGGTGCGCCGCAGCCCGCGATGCGTCCGGCGACGCGTCGCGAGCTGCGGCGCCGCTCAGTATAACAGGAGACACTCGATATTAGTCGCTATCCTAAGGGATATAAATGATATAGATTAGGTAAACTGGTGTAAAAAAATATTCAAAAAATTCGTTATAAAAAATTAGTGAGTAGATACAAAATACGTAGAAGCTCCTGCGACATCAACAGTGGGCGAAGCCGGCGCCGTCGACAAGACGCGACTCCGCAACACGCACACACACGTACTCACCGCACACGACATATTAACCTTATCGATAAACATTCCCACGTGATAAACTTAGAATAGAATAAGTAAGGAGTAGAGGCGGGCTCCAGCTCTAGGCTGGGTAATACTGGCGGCGCTAGAGCTCGGGCTCGGGGTCCTGGCGCGGCGGCGGCGGCGCCAGCAGGTCGGCGGCGCGCTTGGGCGCGGCGCGGCGGATGAGCGCGTGCGTGGCGTCGCGCAGGCGCAGCAGCTCGCGCTGGATGGTGTCGGTGATGGCGGCGCGCGTCTCCTCCTCGCTGGCGTTCGCGCGCCGCAGCCTGCCACACACACTATACTTGCGCTGCTGTGCCTAGCGCCCCGACCGTGTTCCACTCTAACCGGATGCAGCCACTTCCACTCTATACCAGGGTCCCACATAAACCGACTGCATATCTGATCTCCTCGATCCGGTTACCTCGGCAACACAGATAACCGTAACCCGTACCTAACGATTGTCAAAAATGTTCGAATGACAGCCGGGAGTCCGATGACAAGTTCTTCCGTGTTTCGGAAGGTACGATAAACTGGTGGGTCGTTACGGGTAGTCAGAAAGTCTGACAATCAGTCTTGAAAAGTTGAATCATTTATTTCATTTCGGTCTTTACAAGGACTTATTAACGTCAAAAATATAAAAAAAATATTGCATAAATTAATTAATTATTGTTGCATTCCAAAAGTAGCCTCCCATGGGCAAGAAACTCCACGGTTGCGCTTTTTAAAAATAGTATACATAGTAGATAAGGTTAATAGTATACATAGTACAGTTAACATAGATACAATTAACATGCGGAGATCATGTAAAATCGCAAGCAATAAAATATGACGAAATTAAAATGGTACATGGTATTCACATTTACAAATCGATTTATATATTGGTAAAAAGTTACACACAATCAAAAGAAGTATATAATTTTAAGAGGTATTGGGTTGCCCAGGTAACTCGGTCGAGGAGGGCAAATAAGCAGTTTCTCTTTGTAAAACATTGATACTCAGCTGCATCCGGTTAGACTGGAAGCCCAACATGGTCGGAAAATGCTAGCAGTTAGGCAGGTAGCACATGACGTTTAGTAAAAAAACAGAGAAAATTTCATTTTGTAATTCCCCTTCGTTTCTATTGACCTGCGAACAGTCGCAGCTTACAGAAGCTAAGCACAATGTTGCCGCTTCGTTCAACTCCATCATTGCGTACGCTCTTTCTGGGCGAACCATCGTGATACGTACGAGAGAACCGACGCGAATCCTTTGTCCGGAAGAAGAAGACACAATCTTGATAGGACTTTTTAGTTAAAAACTCAGTTAAATTAAAATGTGACCTAAAATCAACGTTATTACAACAATAACAACTTTATGTTTAACAAATAAATTTTCTGAATCTGATTAACCAATTGAATCATTGTTTTGTTTAATTATTATAATTGAGTAAAAGTTATATCAAGATTGACCTTTAGTTAAGCGCCTATTCATATGGAGTATAGGTATACAAACTGTGTTGTACCTAATCACATTAAATTAAACACGTTAATATACTGGTTAACATTGACATACACAGTGTGTAGTACCTAATCACAATAAACTAAATACGTTACTATACCTACTGGTTATTATACGTCGATTAGCACGAAGAACAAAATAAAATACGTAAAAATATAAAAAAGTGTTTTTTTTCAAACAAAGTAAATAAAAATGTACGGGAATTAGAAGACCATGTAAGAGTCAGTCATTACAACAAAACTTTGTCAAAAAATTCGATACTCCTAACTTTATCTCTGCTTTACACATGATGTAAATTTTATGAAACGAAAAATGACTCCTGTGGCCAAATCACTGATTGAATTACGTTAATTTTTTAACAATTGGCCATAGAATATCATAAAGTGTATGTGATAGGATTTAATGTGATTAGGTTAACAGCCGACAGTAAAGTACTACCCGTGCCGATAAAGAATGGGATTAGAAATCGCGACAGCTGTATTTACCTCTCGCTCATACACTATAGCACATGAGCGAGAGGTAAATACAGCTGTCGCGATTTCTAATCCCATTCTTTATTGGCAAGGGTTGTAGTAGTGTACTAACTTGTCTAGCAGCTGGTGTATCTGGATGGGCTCGCCCACGTTGAGGAACACGTGCTTGCGGAACTTGAGCAGGTAGGGCTCCTGGTTGGGCAGCACGGCGTCCAGCCCCTCGTGCCACACGGGCACGATGAGCGGCGGCGCGGGGCACTCGGCCACGAGCCGGCCCACGCCCCACTTGAAGCGGATGTGCTCCTTGTTGACGTTGACGCGGCCCTCGGGGAAGATGTGCACCCACTCGCCGCGCGCCAGCCGCTCCACGCAGAAGTCCATGGCGGGCTGGTGCACGCCGGCGCCGCGCACCACGGGCACGCACTTGCCGAGCGCGAAGAAGCACGAGTGCAGCGCGTTCGTGAAGCAGATGTCGTGCGCCGCCAGCGACCAGCGCATGCGCGAGCGGCTCGTCAGCGACCGCACATCCAGCACGCCTGCGACACCACATCGTCCTTAGCTAAACCTCTAATCTGTCTTACAAACAAATCTATATTTCTTGTGCTCGTCGTTATTTCTTAATCCATTTACTAAATAATTATTTATTTATTTTCATTTGTTGCTGAGACCCTGGACGATTTGAGTAAAATGCTCGATGACCTCAACGAATCTCCTATCAAGTAGATCTTAAAATGAACATGGATACCTAAGACAAGGTCTAGTGAAAAAAAAACCCATTAGTTCTACCGTACAACCATTGGGAATAAACCTATTTAACCGCTGTGTAGTAAGTACCTACACCCGTAAAAGTGGAAAATTGCACGTCCGAAGTTATTGATAGGAAAAACAGTTCAGCTCGGTTAGTCCAACTTCGAGAAGGAGGTCAATTGTCGACTCCAACTCGACTGGGGAGCGTTCGGGAAGCTAACTAAAAACGCAACATTTTCGCGGATCTGTAGTAGTGGCAATGAGCAGGGCACATAGTTTGTAGAACAGATGGACAATGGGGCAGAGAAGTTCTCGAATAGCGACCGCGACTCAGGAGAAATCAGGCGCAGGACCGACATTAACGTGCTTCCCGATGCACGAGTGTATCCGTCACCAATTTTCAGACTGCCGGCTGCTTTGTAAAAATTCTATAACCTACAAAATAATTTTGGCCCGAACCTGGAATCGAACCTGGGACCTCGTGCTCAGCAGTCGCTCGTGCTACCTACTAGGCCAGCAATGCATAATGAAAGTTCATCTCACATTACTCCTGACATACCGATATCGTCTTCCAATTGAAATTGCAGTTCGGTAGCGGGTATCCTACCCTTGAACGTGGTCTGCAATCGCCTATACTTCTTCATTCTATTGTAATTATAAAAGTGTATGTTTATGTGATCGTGGATGGCACGGCACGCAGTAAGAGCGGCAGGCTGCGGCGACAATGGCCGGTGGTCGGCATCAGCTGTGGCGTGACGTCAGCCGCCACTACCAGTGCCACGCGTGCTCGATGCTGTTTATTTGTTTAAAGCCTCCAAAACTTCTGAACCGATTTGAAAAATTATTTCACTGTTGTAAAGTTACTCGGGATACCAGGGTGCTATATTTTATCTGGGTACGGGAAGTATATTCCACGGGCCGCGAGTGGAACCGCGGCAAAACAGCTAGTGGTCAAAATGAGTGCAGTCGTAACCGAACAACTCGTGAACGACACCGACTTGCCTCACTGCCTACAAGTATTTCGCTGATAAAAATGTATCGCACGGTACGCGCTTATCGCACAGATTATCGTTTCTACTTATAAAATGTAAGACGAACATGTAGTAATAACTATTTTGGCTAGTGGACACGTGATTATAATTTATCTATATTTACGTACATTATTTATCTATAGTTACATTTGTTTTCATGAACAGGCATAGGTACATAAGGAAAGTATTGTTGTTTTATTGGTTCCTAAGGTCTTCAGTAGCTAAACAGCCTTTCAGTTGCAAACATTACTGATCATCATACCTACCTATACACCTTTATGTGTATGTTTTATTTAGTAGAATTTAGCACGATATGCTTTCATCAGAGCGTGATGCGGCAATCCGCACCCATTATAACGTAAAAGTAATGTATAGCTCGGGAGAATGTGGGAGCGGCTGCGCCAGGGTTACGTAAACCTTTTTTATGTAGATAGCCATAATGTAATAATAAAGATAAACGGGAATGCGTTATTAGGATTATTTGTCAAAAATAGTTAATAATAGTTTAACGAGTATTGAGTGTAGGTGGCGCGCGCGGCATGGCTGTACATGGTGCGAGAGGGCACTGACCCCAGAGGCCGGGGTCGTCGAAGCACGAGTGGTGGTTGGAGACGGTGAGCAGCGGCTGCCCGCGCGGCCGCCGCACCGCCGCCGCCAGCGTCTCGCGGTTGTACACCGTCGTCTTGTTCAGGAACTCTGCAACACAACGCACTCAACTCACTGCACGTTCACTACGGCATTCACATCAGTGTAAAACGTACATTCACTAAAGTCTTGCTGGAATTTATATTAACTGTAACTAGAATCCGCCTGCAGTTTCTATTATAATCATCAGCACGGATATTGAGTGCTGACCTTCACCTGCGCAGAAGTGATTTATTGAGTCCCTTTGGTGATATGAAGTGAGGCGTGGGGCGGGGTAAAGCGGTGATTGGCCCGCAGCGCATCGCGTCATAGCCGGCACTCGGGATTGGATCTTTGCTGCAGTTGACCTCACGCCAATTTAATTGACACCAATTTTTATAAAATATATTTTTCTTTTTGTTTTTCATTTCATTAAAGAATAAATTAAATTCGAGGTAAAAAATTGTAGAAGTGAGTCCTCAAGAGAGTTAACAAGAAAAGTACCAAGGTACATAGTAGTTTTTTTTTGTCAAACTAGAAAATGTAACCTATATTTTAAATTAGAAACACTTTTGATTACCTAATTCCATCCGAATTTCCATTTCTCCATTAAATAAATCAATATAAAATCTTGCTTTACATCATTGAGCCAGTATGAAATTATGTAGGGAACTTAGGAAAACATAAATAATAAAAGGGTGTATGTTTTTTCTTGCCATAAGTGTACGGTGCGCAAAGCGATTCCCATATTCTAAAGCCTTCTGTTTTGCTTTTTTATATTTGTATAGATTGAAGAACAATTGAAATTTTTTGTAAAAAATGCATTCTTCACGTTTAGGGCTGCCATCTCGTATTTCGTCAAACCCGGACAAAGATTTAAAAAAACCCGGACATTTGGCGAAAATCGCTTTTTATCCCGGACGAGTCCGAAAATAATATGCAAAGAAAACAAGACCTAATTTTCATTTGGCCCGGTTTTCCCCGGACACTTCTTGAAACTCCGCCCGGACGGCCCCCGAACGGTCTCCAAACGAGGACAAATCCGGGGAAACCCGGACGGATGGCAGCCCTATTCACGTTGCAAGTTTATTTTAAATTATTATTATTAAAATTTCTCAATGTAGAATGACATTGTGAAGCTGTAGATAAACAATATTCTATGTTTAACCTAATTCCAGCAAATGGGTCAAAAAGGCATCAGCTATGAGATAATATCCATACTAGTGCAACAGTCGCTAGACACATGCTGAGTAATTTATTTAGTTTCACTAGCAACAGTAGCTTGTTAAGGCATTTAATGAATATTTAAAGTGAATAAATATTTGTCCCTGAGCATATATTTAGAGCTGGGCTTTGAGCCATACAATATACAGTTTGATCTTGACTTATTTAACCTCAGTAATATAAAACTAACAAACATTTGTTGCATAACTAGTTCTATGTTAAGTTTGTTCTTTCTATGTTAAGTAACGGCTTCATCCACATTCGTGCCCAAAAAAAATTACCTCAAAACATGCCTTACTAACTCTTACTTCACTTTCTCTAAACACAAAATATTATGAATTGAAAGAGTTTATTTCCAAGTTTCTTAATAGTATTCTTAAGAGCACAACCAGTTTTATTTTTGATCAAATTTAAAATTATGATGTAATGAAATCACGATACATCCAGAGTAGCAGTCATGGGGCCCGAGCTGACCAGCACTCTCCCGTGCTGGTACACTCTCTCCAACTAGCAGTCTTATGGGGCAACACAACCTACAACTATTCATTTATAATCATAGGTTTATATATATTATTCACTGATTCAACACATGACATAATATACAAATACTGGCACACAGTTCAGCATTTGGATAATGTTTTAGTAGTTGGACATTGAGCTTCATGACTTATACTTGAACTGAGGTTAAGCACTATCGATTATAGGGCCCATCACAATCATTTAATACGTAAATGAAACGTTGGCACGGAGGAGCGTCCACGTCCTAAGCAACAAGTTACAAATGTACGCTGATGTAAGGGTTCGGTCCCCACTACACTAACACATTACGTATTCAAAATCACGCGTTTGAGCAATACTGTTTAACACAAGATGCACTGCTTATTGCAAAGAAAGCGTGTCAGAAAGATAACTGTGCTTACCAATGATAATTTTACTAAATAATCCGACGACGGCGACTGTGATAGAACTCGCGCAGTACCACAGTCTCCCGGGGTTCCGGAGCCGCGGGATGATCCAGCCGATGTCGTAGCCCATGGCCGCGGCGGAAGCGTACCAGCACGACAACACGCTACAACAACATCATTACTGTGATGTTCTTTACTTAAAACACTTAAACTCTCTCGGAGCCAGCACTCGTGCAGCCTATTGTGCGAAATGTATGACAATGCCAATACTGACATGACTGACTGACTGACATTACAGTACAAGACAGCTATGGACAGCTATGACAGAAAGCTGACGTACAAAAATGGTGTTGCTATAACAATTTTAGTAATTAATAGACGAGAAGAAAAATCCACATGAGAGAGTGAAGGTATGCCATAGACATAATATTAGTAAACAGGACTGCGCATATAAACCCAAAAAACGAGCCGAGTGAAACAGTTAGTACGGAGGCTGTCTGTCCCTTTCTAATAGGGTGACTATGAGATTAAGCTATGTGAGACAAATCCGAATTTGCTAAGATTATTAAACACAGATTAGTATTGAAGTTTTAACTTACGCAGTTTGTGACCTTAAAATACTAATAAAGGCTTTTAATAATTAGCGGAAATTAGCAGTATAAAAGCAGGAAGATTCGAAGTGAAGACTGTTTTTTTTGTATTTCTACTTCATATATAGACTGCTGAGCCATTTATGTCGCCTTTCTTCATTTTTTGGGAAGCTATAACAATAGTACAACAGTTTTAAAATCCATCACCCATATTTTGACTCGTTACAAGAATTCATGGGCACCCTAGTTGTTTGGTTTACGAAAATGTTATTATTAGCTAACCTGTGGAACGATATATTGCAACCACCATAGGATTCACTTTTGCAAGTAGAAACGCAACACTTGTTCACCATTTTAATAGTTTAAATTGATTTAATACAAAAAAATATAAACAAAATTTTAAATGCTGATTACGCGCCAAGAATGTTCAGGGTTACCGCTAGAAAATAAAAAAAAGCAAAATAAAAATTTATGTTGTTTATGTTTTAATAATAAATACGAATAAATTAATGCGATTGTTATTAATTTGTTGACTTACAATTGTTAAAATAAGATAAAAATATAAGTGATTCAATTGTTTTTGGGAAGACAAAACTTTTGATCACAACATTTTTTTATGCTGGCAAGGTGTTAGAAAGAGACAAACAGCCTCCGTTCGAACTATCCCTCTCGGCTCGGATTTGCCTCTGTGTATTATGCAACCAATTTAGTACCTTATTGCGTTAGAATAGAGTTCATTTTCGTAAATATATATTTTGAGCGTGCGCAATCTTGTTTAGTAATATTATATCTATGAGGTATGCACTAAGCTGTGGAAGGTTTTTTTCGATAATTAAAAAAAAAATATTCCCAAGAAAGTGACGAGATGGCCATGTACTTACAACGCGAGTGTGCCTTTGCCAAGTTAGAAAAAAACATTGCACCGAGCCCTTTGACCCGAGATCCAAGAAATTCAGATAAAAGAGTTCTGGAAAATTGTTAAAAAAATCTCTCAGGATATTCGGATAATAATCTGACTGTCTTCTTTTCTTCTTTTATTCCATTTCCATTCCCTATTGTCTATTTTAAAAATTATGATATAAAAACGTTTACCTACCTGAAAATTATATGAGGTTGATAAGATATGACATTCCGTTCCTTGCATTCATGTACCTAGGTTAGCACTATCAAGTCATCAGCTAGGAAAATAATAATAATAAAAAAAGAGCATCCCATTGTTAAGTTATTTGGCGCGATTTACGAACTGTGCCTACGTTGTAAAATAGAACTCAGCCATAAAAATATGAATGTTTCTTATTAGTCCAAACTCATGATTCATAACATTAATTATTATTAACTAGCTGATCACGCGAACTTCGTATCGTTCAAACCTTCCCTGGACCTCTACAAGCATTTTAAAACCAAAATCAGCTCAATCGGCCCAGCCGTTCTCGAGTTTTAATCAGAATAACGAACATTTCATTTCATTTTTATTTATATAGATAAATTAAAGTTGACAGCACATGCACAAAGTATACAACAAACGAAGCTTATTAAGAATTACATAATACTTAATGACATAGAAACACATTATGTAGCTTGTTTAGATCTACTTACATTCTATACATGACATGAACCATGCTCAATGATACATAGGTAGGTACTAACTTTTTTATTTGTTTACAGATTTTTTCTTATTTGTTCGTTTACTACTCGGGAAGTTGATCGGAACCAGTGATACATCACACCACACAAGACACCACGTGAACTAGTTTTTTGTATATAAAAATAGCTGTTTTCCGTGGTTTCATTCGCGTCCCATATGAACGTACCCGGATAAAATACAGCCTATGTTATTTGGGACAATGTAGCTTTCGAGCAATGAAAGAATTTTTCATGTCGGTTTAGTAGTTTCCAGGCTTTTACACTTTATAAACAAACAAAAATATCTTCTTTATTATACTAGAACTAGCTTCTGCCAGCGCAGCGGTTTCACCCGCATTCCGTGGGAATTACTTCCCGTACCGGGATAAAAAGTAGCCTATAGCCTTCCTCGATAAATGGGCTATCTAACACTGAAAGAGATTTTCAAATCGGACCAGTAGTTCCTGAGATTAGCACGTTCAAACAAACAAACAAACAAACTCTTCATCTTTATAATATTAGTAGGTATAGATAGATAGACATGTATATTATTCAACGTTATAACATTCATGTAGTAATATTTAACGTGAGCCTGAGATGCTTAAAACAAATAATAAAAAGAAAAATTGCAAGATAAAGTTGGCCAAAATAAGCTGAAGTGCCCTTCGGCTTTACACTCGTATTCAATAATACTTTTTCTTTGGTCATGTTGCATGGTAGAGCGCCGCACTACCGGGCCGGGTCGGGCACGACCTCTGCAGAGCAGGTGCAGTTCACGTCAGTAGTAAACCCGTTTGCCGCTCTCGCTGGGCTGCACTCGTAACAGGTTAAACTCGTACAGTTGCGTTGGCGCGCATTTTTTAGGGTCCTTGCAATGTAATTTCACAATAAACTGTTTTCGATCGATTGCATTCGCTTTGATATCCCCCAGCGTGCGCGCGAGCAAGTGGTCAGACGCCACCCCCAGGGCGGCGGGGGCCGGAGTGGGGGCGGACGGAGCGGGCAGCGCGCGCGCCGCCACCAGCAGCAGGCAGGCGACGCGTATCATAGCGGTCTCGCGGGAGCGACTGGTTTTCCTGCGACAAGCGTCTCGTATATATGTGTTAAGTCTGTACTTTCCGTGTACACTGTCTTACAGATCAAACAGGAAACTTTTATATCAGCCCAATATTTCGTTGGGGTTTCTACAGCCGTACGTATTTCATTGATGAGAACAAACAATGGCGAGTACTTATTCATTTTTGAGGCTCTAAATAGGTATTCTGTCGATAGTGATATGTTAATGAGCTTCCATTTAAAGATGGGATTATCTTAACGAGAATGTCCCATGACAGGTATTCTATTTTTGAGGGAGTTGCGCTCTGGCTAGAGCAGTGGCCAGCCGGAGCGGCGCCGGCGCTGCATGAGCTGTGCCACAACTAGCTCAAGGTGATCTCGCATGATGACATTACATTACATTGACTGTTTGGGGGTTTCCGAAATTAAACGAATGTCATTTAGTCCTCGTACTGACCGTATAAAAAGTTAATTACCTTCAGTGTACCTACCACATATTAGCTGCGACATTTTCCATGGACTGTTCTGTCAGCGATAACGGTCATTTGTTCATGCCAGGCGCGATAGAATCTCCAATCCTTGCAAATAGACTCCAGCCAGACCCGAATCCGGGTTGTCAGTAATATTGTTTAAAAACCTATAAACTGTGCAGGGGCCCGATTCTCCTAAGTTAATAATGTCAAAATCGAGTAGAAATCGAATCGCAATAGCAGTTTTAACCATATCGGGCATTCTGCTACTAATAAAAGACCAATCGCATTCGATTGACATTTGATTGGTGTGCGATTGGTCTGCTATTTTGGTGATTTTGGTCCATACGGTAGTTTGCTGTACAATCATTTTGCAATCGTAAATCATTTGCAGACAAAATGATTCATTATTGAATGACAGAAAAGGATAAAAACATTTATTTCAAAGAAAAAATAGCGGAATGCCACATACACTTCAATCGTAATCGAGTCGGGATCGGATCTCAGTCGAATCGAGTCGAACGTGAATCGTATGACGCTTAAGTAAAATTAGGAGAATCGCGGCCCTGAATGCCCGATATGGTTAAAACTGCTATTGCGATCATATTGCGACTCGATTTCTATTCGATTTTGACATTATTAACTTAGGAGAATCGGGCCCCAGGATGTTGCGATTAGTTTGTAGCGCGACAGTGACGCCTTCCGCCCCGTCAGGTTCAGGTGGTGCTGCTGAGCGGTGCGGTGGCTACCACAAGACCTGGGGCCCGATTCTCCTAAGTTATTAATGTCAAAATCGAATCGCAATATGATCGCAATAGCAGTTTTAACCATATCGGGCATTCTGCTACTAATAAAAGACCAATCGTATTCGATTGACATTTGATTGGTGTGCGATTGGTCTGCTATTTTGGTGATTTTAGTCTATACGGTAGTTTGCTGTACAATCATTTTGCAATCGTAAATCATTTGCAGACAAAATGATTCATTATTGAATGACAGAAAATGATAAAAACGTTTATTTCAAAGAAAAAATAGCGGAATGCCACACACGCTTCAATCGTAATCGAGTCGGGATTGGATCTCAGTCGAACCGAGTCGAATGTGAATCGTATGTCGCTTAAGTAAAATTAGGAGAATCGGGCCCCAGCATGTGGCAGCCACATCCCCTCTTCTCTATGAACGGGAGCCATGCCATTAAAATTACTGTACAGATAATAAAACATTGTTGAAAGGTTCTTCTAACCTACAGACAGGCATGTCTCGCTGGGGAGTTTGTTGCGCCACTTCTTCTTCCCAGCTAAACATATAGGAAGTGGTGAAGGGTGGGTGTTTTGGGGGCGGTCTCTTAGTGCTGTTTGGCAGTCATGTTTGAATAATGATTTTCTATTTTGATTTTGAGTAGGTAGGTCTAATCGGAACGAACAAAAGGCGTGTGGTAGAAGATTTTCTGTGAAATGAGAAGTCGGGTGGTGTCGCCGACTGTACTCGGCGCGTGCACACGGCGCGCAGGCGCGGGAAAGCCCAGCGCGCCGGTACCTCCGCAACTCACGTCAGTGTCGACGCTAGAGCCACGGTATCACCGTCATGCTACTTACCGATTGCTCTGCTTACATTATTGTTATAGGACAGTGTAATCTATCATTTCGGTATTTGTGCTACCCAGGTGTACGGTGTAATGCGGTGGGGGTTGCAGAGTTTGTTGAATGACAGAATGTTGTTTCACTAAAATAAAGTTTATTGTACTGATCCACAATAACTTCTTAAATGTTAAAATGTTAGTAAAAACTATGTTAAATGGAATGTTAGAAATGTTGCAATACTTAAATGCACCCGAATATCGCGGTTACCCGATGCGCACTGAAACTCTGTTACAATTTTAATACTAATGAAATAACTGCGTAAGTCGCGTAATGCTGAGCAAGGTGTTCGGTGTCATTGCACCGAACACCAGATAACTGGGTTGACATCAGATAGGCAGTAGCTCCTTGTAAAACACTGGTACATAGCTGCATTTAGTTAGACTGGAAGCCGTCCCCAACATATTTTTAAAAATGATGATGGCAAATGATAATATTGATACCTACTTGCTCGATCTTGGCCACATGGTAGAAAACTAGAATCCATCCATAGATGATCTATAATTACTGCAGGCTCTCTTTGGTTGACACATATTTCTTAGCGTACAGTAGAATCCTTTTGGTTAGTATGTGGCGAATATGCCGTATGCGATGTGACGCACCGCGCGTGTGACGCTGCGGAGCGAGTGTGCGGCGAGGAGCCGTGGTAGCGCGCGCCGGCGCCATGCGGGCGCGCGGGAATCCCGTGCCCTCGCCGCCGCGACCCGCCGCGCGCACAAGCACTACTTAGATAAATTACTAAATATACTAATTGTTAGTATGCCCCGACTCAGTTGTCTTATTTTACTGCACGATTGAGTTCGCCACAAATCTGTATTCAATGCAAAGAGCACGGAGTCGTAATGTTCCGGCGCGCTGGTGGAGCGGGACCTGACTGCAAACACAGTTCCAAAATCAAGTGTAGATGCGGCCTATAAGGAGTTGTCTGACTAAGCGAAATTCAAAAACTACCATACCATGGTTGATGTTTTATTACGTTAGTATAACTTATGTTATTTTATTTTGTCGGCGCTTCGTGAAGGTGAAATGTGAGGCGTCCGGAGCACTTGATGTGAGCGCAGGATGAGGCTCGGGGCGGCGCTCGGGGCGGCGCGCGGCGGCTGCGTGCTGTGGGTGCGCGGCGCGGCGGCGGGGTAGTACAGCTGCGACAGCACGCCCAGCTCCAGCTGCGCCCGCGCGCCCGCCATCGCCAGCAGCAGCGCCAGCGCCAGGAACATGCTGAGCCGTCTCCGCGGGGTCATGATGCCTCAGTGGAACCCTGGTGGCGAGCCTGCACAACTCTTACTATCACTTGGCAAAGCACAGCTGCACAAATTACATTCGCTACAGTGAGGACTGCACTGCGGCTGAGTTATATTGAAATGGCGTATGAAACTAATTGATAAATTATCCGGAAAAATTAATTAACTAGAATACACGGTAGGTTCTTTCATAACTAATTAGCCCCTGAGTAAGGAAAATATTACAGTCTATTTATATATAGGTACCTACATATACAAGCTGTTTCCCACTGTTTCACCCGCGTCCTGTGCGAAGCGTGGGTAGGTTCTTCGTCTACCAGGGACGAAGGATAGTTTAAAAGTGAAAAGTTATGTGAATTCTGCCCATCCTAACCTACGGCGCTCAGACTTGGTCGTTGACCGAATCTTAGAATCCAGGCTTAAAGTATCCCAAAGGAGCATGAAGCGTAGCCTGCTCAACATATGACTCAGTGATCGGATACGCAACACCATTATCTGACTCAGGACAGGCGTACTCGACCACGGAAACGCTGGAGGGAAGACTTCCTCAAGGACTGGCCACCAGGCCCGCCGTAAGCGGGCGTGCAAGGCGTGCACCGCACGCGGGCGGCACGTCCTAGGGGGCGGCAAATCGAGCAACTTATCACGTAATATTAAAAAAATACAATATCTTTTTACCAATTATTTGATTTCAATATTTCCGAACACAGCAATAGCGCTAAGAATATTACTTACACTGCCGGTTTCAGTTACATCTGTTGAACATTTTCAAAATTAAAAATTATTAAAAACGATTTAAGATCAACCATTAGCGTAGCGTGGGGGGAGAGAGCAGGGGGGGCAAATGCCCTGGGCGGCACTATTTACGGGGCGGCAAAATTAACCCATACAGCAAAATTAAACCATAATTACGTAATAAAAATATTTTTACTCAAAATAGATGAGTACATTAGCAATAAAATTTCAGAAAAAGCCGCCCTCGCTTTGGTCTCGCCCTATCAATTTTGACGGGTTCACCCTTTGCATCCCCAAAAAAATTCGCGCTCGCTGCGCTCGCGCCTCCATGTCAGATATCGCAATCAGTAGCGGTTTTAGGGTAGGGCGCGGTTGGGCGACGGCCCAGGGCGCCGGATATAAAGGGCGCCGCAGGCGCCCCCAACCAATCCTTGATCAGAATGTTACTCCTATTTTTGTTTTAAAGAACAATGGGCGAAATGTTTGGTTGTTGGTCTACTCCCCCTCTAGTAATGAGTCATACATCATTTGAAAGGTCTTTTCAAGCGTTACATTTTGTACTAACATACTAATTACCAATTCTTAGTACTTTAGAAGTTAGAGCTTATTTTAGATTATATTATCGATAGGTGTTTTCAGTTTATAAATCACTTCTCTACAAATAAATTATATTTTACTGGAAAGGCCTTACTAAAATACCTCTAACAAATAATCAGTACTTTAGAAGCTACATCAGATTTTAGAAATAGCCGAAGCGAATTAGTGTTTAATTACGCGTTAAATTTGAGAAATTCTCGAACAAACACTACTTTTATGTCCCAAAACTCAAAAATTTTCGCGCTCGCTTCGCTCGCGGTTTCCTTGCTTTACGTTTCAACTTTTTATCACAAGCTACTTTTAATGTCCCAATACTCAAAAAAATTCGCGCTCCCTTCGCTCGCGGCTTCTTCACTTCACAGTCGCTTTTTATTATATATGTTTAGGACTTTTAGTGATCCAAAACTCAAACATTTTCGGGCTTGCTTCACTTCACAGTTGTTTTTATTTTTCAACAATTTTTTAGTCTACCCTAGCAAAAAGGTAGCGTCGTTTTTAAGTTATTTTATTAATAAGAAAGTAACTTCTAGTTTCCATATGAACTTTCTTATTTACGGTACTACTTTAAGTCCCAAAATTTTAATACATAGGCGCCATCACCAACAAAGAATTATGTACGTTTGGGCAAAATGTTAAGTAATTTTGGTTATGAGTTCTAAAATATAACAAAAAATTTCGCGCTCGCTTCGCTCGCGCAATCAGAAGACATGTTCCAGTGTTTTTGCATTCATCAACCAGCTTATGTACGATTGGGCTACATTTTACGTAATTTTTTCTTCGACTTGTTAACTATAAAAAAAATATTCGCGCTCGCTTCGCTCGCGCAATCGGTAACTACATACGTCTCTGTTTTTCGTATGGGTTTGAATTGCAGTTGGAGAGCGCCGTAGAAATCTCGCTCAGGGCGCTGGTTGAGTTAAAACCGGCACTGATCGCTATTTATCTTTGTTTAATTGTTGAGGCATTCAATTCCGAAAAATCATCATGTTTATAAATATAAATAAATAATGTCGGGACACCTTTTCACACACGGTCGGTTAGCCCCATGGTAAGTTATTAATTAACTTGTGTTATGGGTGCTAACACAACTGATAAACTACATATAGCTACACATATACATATTTATAAATACATATTGTAACACCCAGACCACGGCCAACAAGCATGCTCATCACACAAATGTCGACCGAACCGGGAATCGAACCCGGGACCTCAGGTCCGGCAGTCCGGCATGGTGACCATTGCGCCATCGAGGTCGAGGTCGTCATCGAGGTTTACTTCATGAAAACTCTAAGGAAAAAATCGCGCTCGCTTCGCTCGCGGCTTCATGTACATTTGCACTTTATTTCTGTGCATATCTTACTTTTTGACTTTGCTTTGTTAATTTACAGTGGTTTTTATTTGTTTTGTGTCCTTAGACTAAAAAAATTTCGCGCTCGCTTCGCTCGCGCTTCCTTACATATGAAATGTGTCTCATGCGTTGACTTTTTCAACGGGAAACCCACCAAAAACCATTAATAACATATTCTACCGAAATTAAACATTGCTATAGATATTTAAGTTCGTTAGTTTAAGTTACCCATAATCTGTTCTAAGCACTTTGATATACATTATGTTGGTACCTACCCATTAATCACAATCTTTCAATACATAGGGGCCACTTGGGTAATGATTGCACTGCATTGATGCCCTAAGCAATTGCTTAGTCTGCTTATGGGCTAACCCAGGACTTCTTAGGTTACTCTAACACTTAGAGCATTTCAAGTAAATAAAAAGTTATGTGTAATATATGTATGTACATATTGCAATATTTATGCATCCAAAAGTAGGTGGGTTTTCTGCAATCAGAGCGGTGCATGTACATATTTTTTTCTGTTGGACAAGTAAAATGGATATGAAAGGGCGGGGGGGTCCGGACCCCCTGGACCCCTTATATATTTGTTGACAAAACCCAGTATAATATGTAGTCGTAGGGCGGCATAATCGGTTTTGCACGCGGGCGAACAAACAGCTAGCGGCGGGCCTGCTGGCCACAAACATCGACTGATATAGAAAGATGGCTACTGGGGAGGCCTTTGCCCCGCAGTGGCACAGCGAAGGCCAAAAAAAAATAGCTGTTTATTGCTTATAAAATATGCTTATAACGAAACCCATTTAAAATTATAAATAAATAAATCGTTCAAATATTTTTATATGTATTTGATGAAAACTTGCATGTGCGTTTGTCATTAGGTAATTCTTTATTAAATACTTTCAATAATAATCACTTCCTTTCAGTTGACAGTTCCGTCAATTTTTCTATGGGCCCTGGTTGCATACAAGAAAGGAATATATAAATAATGCTAAACGTTAGCTTCCACCAACATTGGAGAGTTTGTTGTTCGAATTGATTATTATTTTTATTAGGTACTTTGTTATAAAGTTTAATATTGTTTAATCATCTTGATGATAAGCTAGCGACGTAATCTAAGTACAAAGTCTGAAAGTCATTTAGATACACGTACTTTGAATTTGTCTATGGACACTTTATTTATCGTTATTACTCAGCTAAACACAGCTAGGCTATTTTGCATAACTTTGCAATCGTATTCGGCCGCTCCCCACTAGATGGCAGTATTAGTGCCTATACTTATATCGAAAAATCTTAACCAATACCGGATCCGGATCCGGATACGATGGTTAACACTGCTCTCATTTTGACCGACAATCTGGAACTTTGTAAATCTGATCAGGTCCTATTAATGAGTATGATGTTCTTTTAAACTTCGTCAGTAAAAAAACAATACTCTCTATTTTGATTTATTTGTAAAATGTGAAATGAAAAAAGATAAGAAGTTAAATTGATCATAATATAAACACTGAATAAAAACGTTAATTTCATTTCTTACAGCATCGACTCCGTGGCGCAACGGTAGCGCGTCTGACTCCAGATCAGAAGGTTGCGTGTTCAAATCACGTCGGGGTCAAATATGTACTTTTGGTAATAACAAGTCCGTGTTTGATTAAAATGTAATATTTTTTTTTGTTTTTTACTCAGACAATAAATTCACTAACATTACATGCATCATGCACCAGTAACATACAGTACATCAATCTGATTTAAATACCGAGAGATTGATTGTATTTAAAAAACACCTCATCAAGGCGTCTCATGTTGGGAGATGCATTAACGCAGGTACTAACTAGCGCTTTTCGGTGATTACAAAAACATCTTTGTTGCCCTTGAACTTGGGTTAAACACCAAAAATTGGAGATGCCGGGGATCGAACCCGGGGCCTTTCACATGCAAAGCGAACGCTCTACCACTGAGCTACATCCCCTGTATACTTCACATTGAAAATATGACTTTATAAGTATATAGTACCACAGGATATAGTTTTGCTTCACACCTTTGTATAGCATCGAACACTTCGATTGCTTCAATTGTCGAGTAATTACAATTTTGTTAACTTTTTCCCTCTGCGGCGCTGGAAAGCACCAAAATAAATATCAAACGGCTCGCACAGATGGCTCTGTGTTGACACGACACTAAACGGTAAAAATAAAACAATATTTCAAAGCAATCATGTAGGTATATATTTATATTCCAGAACCTTTGATTTGTTGTTATAAGTAGTTATTTTCAGTGCCATAGCAGCACTGTCTCTAATTGTGGCATCGTTTGCGATCGCAGTACCGAGAGCGCGCCGGGTCGTCGTTGTGTATCCGAGTGCAACATCTCAACATGTTGCGCTCATGTACTATCAGCTAAATACTAAACACAATAGTGGCGGAGCAGCTTTAGCGCTGCACCACCTCTCAAAGTCTTCATTAGCACGCATTCGTGATCTCGCTGCAACATACGTGCTGTCTTACCTGCCTAGCATCAATTAAATTACGTCACCTAATCTAAATGTATTTGTCAGCGAAATGATGAATGTTAGTGATAGTGCGAAGGTGAGTGAGGTAGAGCTAGCGCGCCTCGGCCTCCATGATGAACTCGGTCATCATGAGCTCCATGGAGGGCGCGATGCCGCGCTGCACGCACGAGCCCTTGAAGCACTCGGCCACGTGCAGGATGCGCCAGCAGTGGTCGTCCTCGTGGTCGAACTGCTTCTCGCACGAGTGGATCAGCTCCACCATCTGGCGCGCCAGCACCTCGCCTGCGCACACAACAACCAGAGGCTAGAGGCGCGTTCCGCTGACATGACACTACCTATACATGACAGGGAGCAGTGAGGGACTTGCCGTTAGGGAACGACTGGATGAACTTCTCGGTGTTGTCGTGGTGCATGCGGCTGGAGTCGGTCAGCAGGTTGAAGTGCCGGCTCATGCACTGGATGGCGCAGCCGAGCTCGCGGTGCTCGAACTTGAAATCGTCGCGCCAGAAGTGGAAGAACTCCTCCATCTTCTCCTCCGTCAGTTGACTCTGGTGGCAGAAGCAGTCGGAGTAGATACAAACAAATGAATACCAAACAATCATCTTCAGGGGGCCGTCCTTCGGGATGGAGAGACGGGTGGTAAGCGGTCACCTCTTCGCGGCACTTGTCGAGCGCCTGGCCGAAGCCGAGCGTGACGTCCTTCATGACGTTGATGTCGGCCAGCAGCGGCGCGGCGGCGGCCAGCACGAGTAGCGCCCGCAACACTCCAGGCATGGCGGCGGCGTGTGCCCGGCCGCCGCGCCGCGCGCTCATATACCCGCGCTGCCTGTAATCATCCGCTGCGGTAATCACTGTCTTCAACTGGGAGGACACATACGTGAGTGCTGGGGTACTATGTGCAAATACTTACGATTTCCAGTCATCATGAAAAAAAACCATTCCTTTGCTTATTGAGCTACAATGAATATAGCTTAATTTATTTCATGGACTTGGATATCCAAAACAATTTATCGTTGTTCATAATACTTATGTAAATACAAATAGGCATTCTAAACACTGGTACTCAGCTGCATCCGGTTAGACTGGCAGCTGACCCCAACATGGTCGGGAAAAGATGTTGATGGAAAACGTGTTGGATGAGAACTTCTGGCCACAGGACGTGGTGTTCCGTCGCTTCCGCGGACAAGTGCCACAGGACCGCACAGTGACAGTGCATAGTGAAGTGTTACTAACACAGATTTAAGTTTTTTATGCTAACAATGTTGTATAATATAATATGTATGTTACTCTTTAAGATATATGTGTCTCTCTTCCCGAACATCCAGTCCAGTTACTTCGCTTGTCAAGCCTATGGTAAGAAATGTCGCTCTCGTATCGGTCTGTTCAGTCACGAAAGGCGTTGTATCACAGACACCACCACATAAATCGTCTGCAATAGACGAAAAGGCCGTTGGTGTCTCTCTTGTTGATTGTTATTTTTATGTTGTAAATATATTATCTATCTATACTAATATTATGAAGAGGAAAACTTTGTTTGTTTGTTTGTTTGTTTGGTTGTAATGGATAAACTCAAAAACTACTGGACCGATTTTAAATATTCTTTCACCATTAGAAAGCTATATTATCTGCGAGTAACATAGGCTATATTTCATCCCGGTGCGGACGGTAGCTCCCACGGAACGCGGATGAAACCGCGGGAAAACGGCTAGTATATATATATATTCGGATTTGTTTGCACCTAGCAACGCTTTCTTTCCGCCACCCAAAGGTAGACTGGTAGAGAACGCCTTGCAGCAATGTCCGCCATTGTAGCAATTTTGTACATAAAGTATAAATAAATAAATATATATCTATGGCCCAATGCAACCTGAAAATAAAGGTATTCTGATTTTGAAATAGGCATTCTAATTTATCAATCACTAGCTGTTTCAGCCGCATCCTTGGGAACTAGTTTCCGTACCTGGATAAAATATAGCCCATCAAAAAAATGTACCCATGTTCAGCGCAGATAGCATATATCGGTGTAGTTGTATAGTATAGAGTGACAACAAACAATTTCTCTTTTTCAGATTTCAATGAAGATTTCGTCTATATTGCCAATATTGCAGCTATTTAGATGATGATCACAAGGTGTTTGCGAGCCGTGGCGGCCGGTGGCAGGGCGTGGCGTGGCAGCCGCACGGTGTTTACCGAGCTGACCTCAGCACACGAGAGGACGTCATTAGGAGCTCATAAACGAACTACAATTAGCCCTCATTACCCCGGTTCTGCAAATAATTGTGCAATTTTTATGATAACATATCATTTAATGAGAACTTCATTGTCTGGTTGTGGTGTGTGGCGCGTTACATTGTATCGTCATATCTGCGCCGGAGTGCATGCGAGCCAGTGATGCTGGTCACTTGGCAGCGTGTGGCTTCAGCCGTGTGGACTGTGTGGCGGGGCGCCTCCATCATCTCCTGACTGTGGGACGTACAGCTGCTGCAGGGGCGGGCAGCGCGGCTCCTCACCAGCAGATGTTAGATACACATTTACGAGCGACAGTCTACATGGTATATCTTTAAAGCTGCCACTGGGTTTCGTAGTTACTTTTAAGTGGATCAAAGTTGTGAAGTACGACCTACTGACAAGTACTTTACTGACATTGTTTTTTATCAATCATCTTCTGTCTAGTACCTACTAGGTGCGGTACATAGCAAGGTCCAGCTCCGACCACGGCTTGTTCGTCGGCGAGGAACGCCTGTTTCCAGGACATGTTGGTATGTTAATTCGTTGGGTTGCTCCGGCACGCGCGTGAGTCGGCATCACGTTCCGTGCCGGATGCGGTACGGCACAGCGCGGTCCAGCCGTCGATAACGCGTATACTCGCGCCTAATTGTCGGTCGGCGCCGACCCGCCTCCGACACTCCCCAGCACCCGAGGATAGCCTGACTGCCAACCGACTGATGTTCCATACACGGTTGTCAGACTGCACAGAAGGATACAGCGTATCTATTTACTCAGATAGCGAAGATAATACAACTTTTCCGATATATGTTTAGCGTTTCAGTAATCAGTTGCAGTGATAGCATTAAACGCGGTGCAGCGATATCGCTGACTTGACAGACAAAACAGGCGAAGTTTTTTTTTATTTCACATAAAAAAGTACCTAAGTAGGTACTTTTTTTTTTTTTTTAGCGACGTAAAATCATCAAATGACCCCTCCCGCTGTGGGTTAGCAGCGGTGAGGGAGTGTCAGACTCTTACTGACTAAAATCGTCGTGTTCCGTCATAGGCCTTTTATGTACCAGGGCCGCGGTATCTCTTTCGAACAACCCGCAGCCCCGGCAGGCCTTGGCCCTGCTGGGCCCCGCTGGGGTTGCTGACATCTCTTTGAGGAGCGCGTGGAACAACGCGCGCCGTCGACACGGGTCTGTCGTCTAGAAAGACAGAGGGACGATGAGCCACCCGAACTCACCGCCCACAGACCCACGCCTACGGTGGCCGGGAGTCATCTCGCGACACCCGGCGCCCATGGTGTCTACCTGGTCCAGCGCGGCGGCCGGGATGAGAGGTGCGAACTCTCTGGCGTTCCGCCTCCTCCTTCTCGAGCATCGAGCATGACCGCTTCGCAGAAGGAGGCGACGGCATCCCATTCCCTCTCGCCCCGAACCATGGCCTGAACCAGGGCCGGACGCGAGTGGTCGCCGCCGCCCAAAGCCTCGACGAGGACCCGGCGGTGCCCTTCCCATGCGGGGCACACCTGGACTGTGTGGTCCACCGTGTCCTCGGGGCTGTCCGCACAATAGTGACACCCGGGCGCCTCCTCACGACCGATGCGGTGCAGGTACCTCCCGAAACAACCGTGTCCGGTGAGGACCTGCGTCATGCGGTACGTGAGGGCGACCTAAGTAGGTACTTACATAACATATAAGCTACGCTCAGAAAATCGTTATACCTAATGGTTTGAATGGGTGGTCGGTCGATGACGTTCTAGATAAATTAGATTAAGTACTTAACTTACCTATAAACATTTTTTAAAATATAATTTTTATTAAAGCACATCTAAAACCAGACTATTCATACAAATGTTGTTACAGAGGGGGGAAGCTTTCTACAGTTCTCTCGTTACTAGCGAGATATTTCTTAATTATCATTAGTAAAAGATTTAGCATATAATGACCTGTTCCTCCGCGGCTTGTGGCGAATAACGCTAAGTAAACAGCAAGCAGCACCGCGCAGGCGCACGCGCACAGCTCGGGGGTAATTGTGTGGACTAGCTAGTGAACTGTGTCCGCTCTCTAATAACAGTCTACATGTTACGCTATTTTAAACAGACTTGAAAAAATATTGCACGTTTTTGCGTGACTATCTCACGTTTGACTGAAACGATTTTGATTTGGTTTTCAGGTACATGTATACTATAGAAGACGGTTTTTGTAGTTTTCTCTACTCACTTGGGATAGGTAGGTAATTCAAGCAGAGCTGCTTGTAACGGCCTCGACTGCTGTCAGCCTCGCTGGTCTAGTTGTCGATAGCGCCACTGCTGTGCACTAGATTTTCGGGTATGATTTCCGGGACACTGAATGCTACTCAGAAGCAGTCGTTGTTACAATTCCACTTCAGAGGCCGTCAGGAGGATTTAAGAAAACCAAGCTTGCTAGGTGATTAAGGCTGCCTGTCCATCGGAGCGGAGCTAGGCTGCGGAGTGGAGAAACTGAGAAATATTAACCAAGGAAAGGATTGCACAAAATCTCCGCTCCTCAATCCTATTGGTTAATATTTCTCAGTTTCTCCACTCCGCAGCCTAGCTCCGCTCCGGTGGACAGGCAGCCTAAACCTGCAGCTCATTCGATAAGAATCCATCTCGCGTCATTTTGACGTGCTAGCTATTTATCAAAACTGAACAATACATAATCACATAGGTATTACACAGAGACAGTATGGGTGCACCGGGCAGGTTTGTAACTTACCCCTCGCCTCGCGCCCGCACTCCTATGCGCTGCACTATCGCCAGTTTTTATATAATTGATGAAGCAGGGAGTACCTAAGCTCGTAGCCAGTGCAGATAATTATTTGCAATAAAACTGCGACGCAGTGATCTGTTTTACATTAGAACTTGAATAGCATACATACGCAGTCACGAGCACACCAGTAGTCACACACCAGCGGACAGGTTTCATGTAAGTATGCGTTATTCCTGACTAAGTACATTTCTTGCAATATTGCATTCCAGAGTTTTCCGTCGAAGCTGGGATGCCTCGTTCCGAAGTTCAAGTTGAAACGCTCCCGCGTAGATGGGAATATTTATTTATTTAGGTTAGCCAACAATTGTTTACACCATTACAATAACATAACGCATTAGATCCATAGTACCCCATCGGAATGTAATTGATCTTTTCGCTAAGTATAGTAATAGTGTAATATTTTTTGCGTGGGGACTCGCTGCGTGCCAAACGGAGCCAACGGAGCCAAACTGGGGCCCGATTCTCCTAAGTTAATAATGTCAAAATCGAATAGACATCGAATCGCAATATGATCGCAATAGCAGTTTTAACCATAACGGGCATTCTGCTACTAATATAAGACCAATCGTATTCCAACGACATTCGATTGGTTTCCGATTGGTCTGTTATTTTGGTGATTTTGGTCCATACGGTAGTTTGCTCTACAATCATATTGCAATCGTAAATCATTTGCAGACAAAATGATTTATTATTGAATGACAGAAAAGGATAAAAACGTTTATTCCAAAGAAAAAATAGCATAGCGGGATTGGATCGCAGTCGAATGTGAATCGTATGTTGCCTAAGTAAAATTAGGAGAATCGGGCCCCTGGAAATAAGCAAGTGGTAGCAGCAGGCATTACCTGGCGGCAGTCCAATGTCATGAGTAAGGTTTTGGCGGTATTCGCATCAGCCAGATTGATCTGCTACAACAGCACTATAAAGTATTGAATGCCGTGTTGTAATACATAGATGTTTATGTGCGTACATGGAGCCAGCTGACATGGAGGATAGGAAGCAGTGATCAGGTCGTAAAGTTATCGGCACGGATATCGAGCCCTGACCTTCACCTGCGCAGAAGCGATTTACTGCCTTATTGCCTTATGCGTACGGTGCGCAAAGCGATCCCCACTCCTCCGCCGAGAGCTCAATATCCGTGCCGGTAACTATACGTTATTAATGCAGGTGCGTCGTGACACAGTCGCGGGTGGTCCGCCGCCGCGGCTAATGCCTTGCTGATAGCAGGCGCGGTCGGCTCGACACGGGCAGTGCGCCGCGCGGGACACAGGGCTGCTGGCACCCACCCTGGGTACAGCTCGTATACATTATACTAAAACTAAACATATTGTGGATCAAACTCACACCATATTTGATTTTGATCAGATTTGCCTGTTTACTCTATTGAATAATTCTCTGAATTATTTTTCGTTTTCATAATTTAGAACATCATAATTATGTAAAGCAGAGATAACGTACGCAAGTGTCAATGGTGTGCGTTACCCAGGCCAGATGTTGTCGAAAATGGTCATTTTAATCTTATAGATAATTAGGGGAACAAATATAATGACCACCATAAAATGCTTTGATACCCTTAGTTTTGTAACCAGAAATAATTACTGAACACCAGAAAAATAAAGTCTAAAAATGTAATAGTACCAGCTATTTTAGTCACGACTTCACTTTAAATTGTATTCGACCACCAAATTTAGTAAATGATCACCAACTCTTGACGACCAAATTAATGTATTATTTTTGCCTAAATAAGTCACTGTGATTGCCATAAAATGTAGGCTTATTACCAAATAAAGTATTATGGTGCCATATTAAGTTATGTGTCCGGCTTGCAATGCATGCGTAAGTGTCAGTATGACGAGTGACAGGGGAAAATGGAAGAAAATGACATATTGCGCCGACCCCAAGTAAAATTGGGAACAGGGCAGGAGAAAGAAGAAGAAGAATGTGTTTCTCAATACACTTCCTCGACAACACACTCTTATCGTACTGTTTAGAGGCATGCAATAGACAATTTTTCACCCTAGTGCAGGAAAAGGGTCCCCATAATGTTATTACATTTATTGTATCAGGCCGAACTTATTTTTTTGGAGTCAGTTTACTAAAACAGGATAGCAAGATGTAAAAACTTTGATTATCATTTTATATTAAAACGCTGGTATAATTTTGATGATCATTTACTTCTTTTGGTGATCATTTACTACTTTTGGGATAACAATGATTTATTTCGACTCATTTTGCTTAAATAGGATAGCAGAATTTAAAAACTTTGGTTATAATCTTACTTTAAAATGGTGGTCTAATTTTGGTGATCATTTACTATTTTTGGCTTACGCATGATTGATTTTGGAGTAGTTTCACTTAAATAGGATAGCAAAGTGTTAAAACTTTGGTTATAGTTTTGCATTAAAATGCGAGTTTCATTTTGGTGATCATTTACTATTTATGTCTGCTATTTGTTACTATATCTGGTGATCAGTTAAACATAAGCCGATAATTAGTTGTGCGGCTTCTGTAATTGTTGCGCACATTTTTAAATTTGTTGCGCTTATAGTTTTTTAATTATTTCATAAAAACATTACCTGCTGGCGTAACGTTACCCCAGCCAGACCTTTTCCTTTCTAATGGGAATATTTAAATAAATATTACCTATAAAATTAGTTGTCTAGATAAAGTAAATGTTGTGCCATATTTTGTATTTGTTCTTTCTTCGGTTGCGAAGTTATTCGAGATTTTGCTGGGGTAACGTTTTTGGTTTTGCTAGATCTCTGAAATGGTTCTTATCATATTTTGCACATGACTTCCTAGGACTTAGTTTAAATTTGTTCGGCAATAATAAAACCAAAATAATGCATATCTTAAAGGTTATTTCATTAAATGAAAAAACATTTCAATTGGTCCCAGCACTCTCGATACATAATAATCATAATGAATAATTAAAATAAAGGTGTGATATGATGTGATTGTAAGACGATTGAGATTTTAAGTTAGCCGCGTTTGATTCGCCGACATATTGTTGCGATGCTCTTACAGCACAGGTCAGTCAGGAATTATGCAATGTACTTATTAAAATGGTATTCTAACTCTCGCACATTTTTTTCATAATATTTTTTATCCTATTTTTACTTTGTTCGATTTGTTCCTATGTTTATTTTTGTGTATGTATTTTATTTTATCTTTGTGTCAATCGACATAGATTAACCAGTATACATATTTACCTACGTATTTATTTTATCTAATGTGATTAGGTACGACACACTTGTATCATAATTGTTTCTATAATTCATGTAATATTTTTGTCAATTGAACAATGAGAATGTCTTCATATATGCTACCGTTTGGTGATACCAAGCTATGCGCTGCAGCCTGCAGTGAGATGACGTGACGTCTCGAGGCTTGTGACAAACTGGGGCCCGATTCTCCTAAGTTAATAATGTCAAAATTGAATAGAAATCGAATCGCATTATGATCGCAATAGTAGTTTTAACCATATGAGGGGCCCGATTCTCCTAAGTTGATAATGTCAAAATTGAATAGAAATCGAATCGCAATAATGATCGCAATAGCAGTTTTAACCATATCGGGCATTCTGCTCCTAATATAAGACCAATCGTAATCCAACGACATTCGATTGGTTTGCGATTGGTCTGCTATTTTGGTGATTTTGGTCTATACGGTAGTTTGCTCTACAATCATATTGCAATCGTAAATCATTTGGAGACAAAATGATTCATTATTGAATGACAGAAAAGGATAAAAACGTTTATTTCAAAGAAAAAATTGCGGATTGCCACATACGCTTCAATCGTAATCGAGTCGGGATTGGATTTGGATCGCAGTCGAATGTGAATCGTATGTTGCTTAAGTAAAATTAGGATAATCAGGCCCCTGCTAGATAACTAGGACGCTCACATCTGCATACTCCATGCCATTGCTTGCACCTTGCCGGCCGTATTCACGATAAGGAAATGGATTAGCTACAGATTCAATACATTTCTGATTAAATCATCGGCAGCGTTAAACCGTTAATTAAACAGTGACCAGTAACAAATGAAAGTAATTAGGTAGGTACTTAGAGTTTTATCACGTGTGGTGAAACTTCCGGAAAGAATCTAAAACATTAATTGAACAACGCTCCGTAAAGAATATAAAATCAATTAAAAGTGATCACGGAGGCTTTCGAGAGCTATAAACTGATCTGTAAAAGGTAATTAAAATATTTGGTAGGTTGTGTCGGAGGCGCGGCGTGCGACAGACGCGCGGGCGGGACGCGGGCGGCGCGGGCTCAGGACTCGCCGCAATTAACCGCATAATTAGTGTTAATCATATCGTTTGATGTCGCCGCCGTCGCCGTGTGCGGTACACTATGCAAGGATCCTTTACGACAAATACCTACTTATATGCAAAAGCGTTGGCAATAAAATGCTATTTTTTCTGCAAGTTATTGTATGTATAGTCGTGGATAAATTGTCGTTATCTTACTGTCATCAGTGGAGGAGCTGTCGCGCGGTTATCCGATATGCGCTACTCACCACTATTGGACAAAGTTAATGCTGGTACTCTTCGGAATTGTCTACTAGGGAATGATGTGCGCTTGGGACGGAACTGATAGGCCACAACATAAATCCATAACGATGTGAAGTTTTGTTACAGCTCACGTAGCTACTTTATTGCTTTGTGTCGTGTATATTCTTCTTAAACTATGTCACATATGGCTAATTTTCTACAATCTTGATTGTAAGGGATCAAGTGCGACTGTGACTGCATAACGACGTCTAAAGAACGACATTTACCTTTCTTAATGATGATGAATGATCTTACCGGTAATGACGTGTGTATATATGTATACTTACATAGGATATATCATGTATTTTTTTATTTTTTTTAGCGACGTTAAAAATCATCAAATGACCCCTCTCGCTGTGTGTTAGCAGCGGTGAGGGAGTGTCAGACTCTTACTGACTAAAAACCGTCGTGTTCCGTCGTAGGCCTTTTATGTACCAGGGCCGCGGTATCTCTTTCGAACAACCCGCAGCCCCGGCAGGCCCTGTCCCTACTGGGCCCCGCTGATATATCATGTATTAAGTATGTATTTAATCTGTAAGTAGGTAGCTAGATACTTAGAGGTATATGAGGACCTTGCACGTTGCAGAAACTAGAAGTATAGATATAGTAGTAGATAGTTATACCTGTGGAGTGCACTTCTGTGCAGTAATGAGGAGCACAATAAAGAAGTCATAGGGCAGGAAGTGACGTCATAAATACAAGCGGATCACAGGACCAATTATATTTGATTGAGCGCCGGCTGTTCGGGGAACCTAACGCTAAGCAGTGTGTACACCAACCAACTGTCTTATGCCATTGTTACAAGGAAGTATTTCAGTGTTATACTTCCTGAAATTAAGACATGCCTTAGTGAGGGATTTCTTTGACAATCCGTCACTAAGGAGTGACGCAATCATTAAATGTTTCTGAGTGCGGGGGTTGGTTTTACAAATATGGGTGAATTTCCCGGGACCAAAAATTGCGTGGCATCGATGAAATCGGTACTAAAAATCATTGTTATAATATTCTTATATTTTTTTCTAAGTAGGTGAAATAGTAATCGATGTGTAGCACTAAATATTTTATTAATAGGATTAATTGGTTCTCCAAAAAAAAAAATTAAACCTCAAAATCTTTCATTGTCGTGTTTGTCCACACGTCACCTTGATGTGTACTAGACCTTATTGATAAAAATGTATTAGTTATTTATATTAAAACCTACTTTTATTTGACTCGTGAATAGTTTAAGTATTGTTACGGAATCAATTTGTTCAAATATTTAAACAATACAACAAATGGTAGATAAAAAATAGTTTGTCCCAGAACTACCATTCATCGCCATGTCCTAAACATATTTGAGAATATTGCTTTTTCTAACGGTTTGCGTCCCTCCCGCTGTGCGCCAAATGTTGCATATTAGTGGACGTCAAGTGTTCGACGTGGAATGACGTGTGCACGTGCCTGCGTTTTCGCGCCATAAATGTAAGTATTCCATTTTTTTATTACTGGACATTTTTTCTTTCATCACCGTGGATAGGTCTAACTTCTGTTTGAATAAGTTTGTCCTCTTAATTGATCATTCGGTACAATGCCATTTATCTTATGTTTATTTGTGACGTGTTAATTACTGTGAATTATTAACAGATTTTTTGTTTTTGACGTGATAACGTCTTTAAAATCGTTTTAGTCGGGTGATATGTTCAGAAACTTGTGTCACACCAAAACCTCACGAGCGCGATCGCAGGTATAATGAGAGAGAGACGGACCGATCTCCCGTCTCATCTCGAGCGCTGCCAGTCATTCCGTGAAACTTGTCACGCGGAATCCTCACGAGCGGAGGCTGGCAAAGCGTTCGAGTGAGTGGACCGATCTTCCGTCTCTCTCACTCTAGCGGCATACATACGAATGGAGATTTTCTCGTGCGGATAAATGTAAAAGTATGTTTGTATGAATGTATGTATGAAGAAAAACGTATATCATAGTCGAATAAGTAAACTTGTCATTTTACACCCGAAATTTATCGTCAAAAGTATGAATAAAACGATAGATGTAATTTAAAATTTGAAAAAATTGTTATCTTCATTAATTCCTTACTTCCCAAAAACTTATATCATCAATAAGACGTTATCACGTAAACATCTCGATCGTAAACCTACTTTACAAACAACCAATTTTTTTGATGTTTTTGCCTTGATATTCATCGCCGCGCTCTCGTTGCCGTGGTTTCCGTGGTAAAATTTGCTATGGCAATGAAAAAAAAATACACGGAAATGAAAAAAAAATTCGTTGCCATGCCTTGTAAAACAATTTCGTTTTACTGCCGTGGCCACATGTTTCATTACCGTGACTTATGTTATCATCGCCACGGCATGATTAAGAAAAAAAAAACAATTTGTACTATACAGTCAACTACAAAAAGATATTTCCACGTTCAGCTCACAAAACGATAAACTTACACACACACCATCTCACACATGCACTCGGACTGACACAAACACACACGTACGCACCTCCACAAACACACGCACACACACTCACTTACTCACTCACTCACATATTCTACAGTCTAATTATAAACATAATAATAGATTGATTCTTTCTAGAAAGCCAAGATGCCTAAACCGAAACTATAGGAAGAGGAGAGAAAGGAAAGAAAAAGATTGTCTGAAAAGAAAACGACGTGAAAAGTTCTTTCATTGCCATGGACGCATGTTTCATTGCCGTGCATGCAAGATTCATCGCCGTGGCATGAAAATTTTAATCTTGTATATCTCGTTAGTTTTTTAAGTTATCTACTATATAATAAGTAAGAATACATATGTTATCAAAAACTTGAGTAAACACTATTTTTTCTTGTTCTAAAGTTGAAAAAAAAAACCAATGAAATGAAGATTTTATTGGACCTGTTGATTCACCCATATCTGCGTAATCTAAGTATAGGTAGGATCAAACACTTGCTGCTAACAGCTTTGCCTAGGAAATACGTCAATTTAAAGAATATTCCAATCCATTCGTTTAATACAATAGTGTGTCGTAATCCTAACGAGGCAAGTTGTAGAGTGAACAGGCGGTGGCGGCCGGGGACACAAAAACATAATGCCGCTCCGTACCCGAGCGCCGACTCTTAGTTGTGTGTGGAGTTGTGAAGCTGGGGATACGAGGCTTTATAGTTATCAACAGACTAAAGCCTTTCCTTTAGTATCCTTCTGATGTCGCAGTAGCAACTAACGTATCAATCCCGCAGCCCGGGTAAGCAGAAAAGTCATGGATATATCTTTATGACATATGTATTTAATTAGAAAATATTTTTATCACCGACCCCTGTTGATGGAACCGTCTCCCCCATCAACCATGGCAGTGTCGCTGACGAATTTGGCAAACTATTGTTCTGGTGCGCGTGCGCCATCTGTCGGCGCTGAGCCGAACTAGCAAGAGCGCAACCTAACTAATGTACAATGTTTCAGAAGGCCTACGTTGTGTGAGCTTTATTTGAAGCTTCTTTGGTGCTTAAACTCTCTATCTCACAAACTCTCTCCTTTAATCATAATGCAGGAATTTTCTCAAATCTTTTCGTGTTATACCTATGTACTTGCTTATATGTATACACTTCTGTTTGTTGGTATGCTCCCTGTGTAGTTTGTTATGTTCCTGCCTCCATATAATGCTTCTTTTATGTAAACCCCTATGTTCTCCTGAGGTACCTGCATGTAACGCATGTGAAGCTGAGGGCACATATTACTCGTTATTACATCTACCCGTGAGTATTATCTAGATCGCGAGATTGTTTCGTCTTTAACTTCTCATGTTATTATCTCGTGAGTTTGTGAGTGGCGTGGCTGACAAATGTCCGCGATTACGGCTTGCGTGTGCGCACCCATTACCCGGTGATTTTATTTAATTCATCACATTTATTATGCTTTTTAATGCACTAGGTACGTGGGACGGTTTAAAGTAAAGGTAGTGAGGCAGTGTCGTGTCGTTAGTTATAGTCGTTAGTAGTGAGTGGTTGGACAGGCGGCTGTAGATGATTGTGGAGCAGGTGCGGTCATGTACCGCGTCAGTGTTGGCTCAGCATTAGTAGACAATGTCTGGTCGCAACGCGCGTCGCGTCGCGGGGCGGGCCGCGCCCCGGCCCGCCCCGCGACCAATCCACGCCGCGCCGCCACCACCGCACTCAATATGGCTGACATTCATCATTTTTAACCGACTTCCCAAAAAGGAGGAGGTTATCAATTCGGCCGGTATGTTTTTTTTTTTTTTTTTTTTCTATGTATGTACATCGATTACTCCGAGGTTTATAGACCGATTTACGTGATTCTTTTTTTGTTCGACTCGGAATAGCTGCCAGTTGGTCCCATAGTCATCAGGTCAGGATCTGATGATGGAAACCCTGAGAAATCGAGGGCAACCTTCGAAAGTTAGAGGCATACATAGGGTAAAAACTTGACACTCAGGTGTACGCCTAAAAGCACTATTCAACAGTGAAGATTTGGAGCTGATCTGATGATGGAAACCAGAGAGGGTCGAGGGAACTCGACAACTGAATATGTAAACTACCTCGTGTTTGGGCTTAAATTATTTGTATTGACAAGACCTTTGCAACAGTGAAGGTTTGGAGCTGACCTGATGATGGAGACCAGAGAAAGTCGAGGGAACTCGACAACTGAATATGTAAAATACCTCGTATTTGGACTTATATTCTTTGTATTGATGAGAACTTCTCACTTGTATGGATAGTGACAACTATTCGCATCACTGAAAAGCTTTAAATAAAAAACTTTTTTACAAAAAAATAAACCGACTTCTCAAAACACTAAAAAGCAAAAAAAAAACTATTTTTAGGTGCATCGGCCTAGAAGTCGGTGGCAAAATTAACTTAGTAACATCCATTAGACACCGACTTCTAGGCCGATGCACCTAAAAATAGTTTTTTTTTGCTTTTTAGTGTTTTGAGAAGTCGGTTTATTTTTGTATAATTTGGACGTTCATGTATAGAAGCATGAGGTGGTGAACCGCTTGCAATGAGTCACGGTCAGAGATATACATATATGTCGTGGTCAGCTAATTAAAGACACTGTTGGAATCATACATTGCCGCTGCATTTCATCTGCATTTCTTTTTTCTGATTACTATTTGGAACTTTATTTTCTATTTTAAAATATTTAAAAGGACATTGTGAAATATTAAAACTAAAGACTATCTTCAGTGATCCTCCGCGACAAGTTTTTTTTCGCTTTATCCGAATCTCGAGCGGTATGAACCATAACGTGGCCTGGCCATATAATTAAAGACACTCAATTTGCTCAGAGGAAGAAAAGCAAATTATTAATATTATTGAAGGTACTTTTCTATAACAACATTCCCTACACTATAACTAAGCATACTGATGAGTACTAATATTTGGTTTATTTCCTTTTACCTCAATGACATCACGACATCCCTAAACGTGCAAGCGGTCAGTTTTGTTCTAAGTCGCTACGGGAATTTTCTACCATGCTTCATAAAAATCTGTGTAAAATTGATCAATGTTTCGTGTATGACTTATCGCCATTGTGTTTTCTGGCCGATTACCAGTTTTTTTTCTATTAAATTTGCAATGTCCATCAGGATTGAGGAGCCACTTTTTGTATCTTAATGAAATTTTGTACTTATTTAGTAGTAAGTTAAAAAGTATTGTAGGCTCAATCTTGGAATTTGTAGTATAATAGTTCAAAAGTTATATGAACACAAAGGTGGCTCCTCAATCTAAATATTTGGACTGAGGAGCCACGTTGGAACACAGAAAGTATACGATGTACATTCTTGAAAATTTTGTATGATTTAGTAGTAATTGAGCGCAATGAGTACTAAAAATTTAATTCCACTACCTTTAATATTTAAGAAGATACAATACTTTTAATGTGGCACCTTAACCCATAAAATGAAAGTGTGAATTCCCATGAATCGTAAGTGGCAAATTCAAATTACATCCCATAAACATTTAGTAGTAAGTGTGCCTGAATTTGTAGTACATAAACAAAGTAGCAAACCTGAGTGAATTTTGTAAAAAAACGTATTTTAAGTGGCTCCTCAATCCTGACGTTTCTGAAATGAGAAAATGCTTGAGCTACCTGAAATCGGAATGGAATAAAAAAAATAAAGACACTAACATTTAGTATAAATTTCTACTAAATATACATGCACAAATGAAAATTGTATGTATTCAATATCTGATAAAAAATCATCTTTTCCATATTCCTTAGGACGTCGCCATTAAGGGTGACCATGTAATATGAAGAACATCAGGATAAATAGCTCTCAGCTTTGCCGCCGTGCTCTCGCTGTGGCGGCATATTGGGCTGACATAGTGTAGTCTCAATATATGACATGTCATATATTCGAGATCTTATTCTCATTTAGTACAGCTGTCAATTTTACTAAATGTGCATGATTTTTCTAAAATGTTTTGATGTAACAAAAATGTTCATCAATCAGTTATTAAAACTGCAGTATCAGTTTCCTGAACATCACTTGGAAAACTTGCTATTCAAAACACCGACAAAATTTCTACTAGAAATTAAGAAATTAAGAACAAGGTTTTAACAATTTACTTAGCAATTCTCCAAAATTAAAACTAAGAATAGATACACATGCTTGGCAAAACCTTTTGATGCTAGTAATATTTTGACGACCTCGATTGCGCAATGGTCATCATGCCGGACCGCCGAACCTGAGGTCCCGGGTTCGATTCCCGGTTCGGTCGACATTTGTGTGATAAGCATGCTTGTTGGCCGTGGTCTGGGTGTTATGATATGTATTTATAAATATGTATATATGTAGCTATATGTAGTTTATCAGTTGTGGAAACTCTTTACCAAAATAAATAAAATATGGCCTAACACAAGGTAGCTGCTATCAACCGTTAAGGAGTTCCCTTAACGCACTTTGTCTTCATTGTCAGGTCTGATATGGTACTCATAACATATTTCGGTGTAAAGATCTCGTTAATACGAAGCCAATGATCCCAAACATTTGGCAGTTGCTATATACCGATACGGAGTTCCCTTGATTTTCTGTCGCCTCCATCATCAAGTAAGATCCAAACCTTCATAGTCATATCACGAATAACCTGTTAGCTATGGGACAAAACTGCGAGTAGAAAGAAAAAAAAATCATTTCGGTCCAGGCGTCTTCGAGGTAGCGAGTAACAAAGAAAATAACAAGTGACTTGAGAACCAGCTCCTTTTTTTTGAAGTCGGTTACAACAACGCAGCAAATATGTTTCATATGTAATGCTGTCATTATTTAAAAAAAATGCGAAGTATCGAATTTACGGACAATGAAAATCAAATCCATTGCCACTACGAAATACTAGGCAGTATGGTCGTAACACTTTAGCCTGCCCTATAAAGGGCAAAAAAAAACAGGCGCGTTTTTTGAATTTGGAACATTACACCGCTCCAGCAATGTAGAATGACAAAGCAAGTTTATTAAATAGGTACTTTATTAAGTAAGGTTATTAAATACTTTTGTATTTACCCAATAATATTTTGTCATTCAAGAGGCGGAATAGCCATAAATGTGTTTGCCTACAGAGGTTTAATAAAAAATTGGCGGCAAAGCGGAGAACTACCTATTTATCCTGATTTTTATTCATATTACATGGTCACCCTTAATGGCGACGTCCTAAGGAATATGGAAAAAATGATTTTTTATCCGATATTGAATACATACAATTTTCATTTGTGCATGTATATTTAGTAGAAATTTATACTAAATGTTAGTGTCTTTATTTTTTTATTCCATTCCGATTTCAGGTAACTCAAGCATTTTCTCATTTCAGAAACGTCAGGATTGAGGAGCCACTTAAAATACGTTTTTTTTACAAAATTCACTCAGGTTTGCTACTTTGTTTATGTACTACAAATTCAGGCACACTTACTACTAAATGTTTATGGGGTGTAATTTGAATTTGCCACTTACGATTCATGGGAATTCACACTTTCATTGTATGGGTTAAGGTGCCACATTAAAAGTATTGTATCTTCTTAAATATTAAAGGTAGTGGAATTAAATTTTTAGTACTCACTGCGCTCAATTACTACTAAATCATACAAAATTTTCAAGAATGTACATCGTATACTTTCTGTGTTCCAACGTGGCTCCTCTGTCCAAATATTTAGATTGAGGAGCCACCTTTGTGTTCATATAACTTTTGAACTATTATACTACAAATTCCAAGATTGAGCCTACAATACTTTTTAACTTACTACTAAATAAGTACAAAATTTCATTAAGATACAGAAAGTGGCTCCTCAATCCTGATGGACATAATTTGCAATGGGCCAAACCAAAACCGTCATAAGTTGCTCGATCAAAGAGTCCTTTTCACTACTCATGCAGTGTTTTTCAGAACTTTTCTAATTTGTAAAGCGCTTAGGACCGGTAAATTATGCTAAGCATATAACAACATGCTTATTTATAAAATATTATAGTACTTGAATTCGCCTATTTTTAATAATATCTTTCTAAAGGATCTCCACATCAAGTAGTGGAGAGAAGCCTCACATTATTACTTTTCGCCTCCTATGTTTGAGAACTTTCTTGGTGTACTTTGGTTCCATCTCATGTTTTGGAGGCGACTAATATCGATGCATTATTTTAGAATTATTCGTATCCCTTTGTTTAATGAGAAAAAAATTACATTTTTGAACACTTGTGCACTGCGCCTTTCACATTTGATAGAAATAGCCAACTACAGTATGGACAAGCGATGCTTTTCCAAAAGTAACATCTTCCCATACCCATGCCTTACAGCTTTTCCCGACCCGATTGTAGTCTTAAAGTTCTGCAGACACAATTATCGTCCTTTTAGCATCAGATGACTCCCAAAAAAACCAGTACCGAATCATGTGAATGGTTCACTATTTGCCTATAGCACCGCCTTAAAGTCTGTTTGCGGACAAGTTTTCCTTGGGGTCGGTTTTCAGTTGTTCTCAAACCTTGCCTTTTTTAGTGCCAATTGATAAGGAATCTTTAATAATAAATTTATTACTATGTCCTTACTACAGATCAAGCGGTATGAATAAATCCGCATGTCAAAACTTAATTTAAAAAAGCCTAAAACATTTTACTCACCAGTATTTTTGTTCTAGTCTTATTGATAAGACTAAAATGAAAATGTTTAATGAAAGAAACCTAAATTATTACCTAAATCGAGTTTTCATAAGTATTTTACTCACTTCTGAAAAAAAGTATGGCAACTATTTATATCTTTCGTTTTTTTTCTTAACTGGGCTTTAACTGTCTTTAATTAGTTGACCAGCCAAGTATCAGCTACAAAAGTTAGTGTTCATTTCCCATAGAGCGTTATATCTAAAGTATTAAAGAAAGTAATTATTTTTTGTCCTTAATTTAAAGAACACAATGTAAAGTTTGTTTTAATAATAATTACATTACATTTTATACCGTGCTTAAGCTCATGTCAGTACCATAACTATTTATTTCACTTCGAGTTGGGGGGTGTCTTTAATTATGTGACCATAACTGTATATGGTCATACTGCTGCCATCATCAATCAATCAATTATTAATTATTTCTCTTCATTATTTACACGTAGGTATATTGAAGTTACAATGTATATTAAACATAGAGACGAATGTCTAATGTAGGTATATCCTATGTATATCCAATGTCAGCTATTTTTTCTGAACACGAGGCTTACATTCCACCGAAACAAAAATCAAAAAGTGACACAAGAGCAACTGTATGGAAGCACTAAGTGACACAAGAGCAACTGTATGGAAGCACTAAGTGACACAAGAGCAACTGTATGGAAGCACTAAGTGACACAAGAGCAACTGTATGGAAGCACTAAGTGACACAAGAGCAACTGTATGGAAGCACTAAGTGACACAAGAGCAACTGTATGGAAGCACTAAGTGACACAAGAGCAACTGTATGGAAGCACTAAGTGACACAAGAGCAACTGTATGGAAGCACTAAGTGACACAAGAGCAACTGTATGGAAGCACTAAGTGACACAAGAGCAACTGTATGGAAGCACTAAGTGACACAAGAGCAACTGTATGGAAGCACTAAGTGACACAAGAGCAACTGTATGGAAGCACTAAGTGACACAAGAGCAACTGTATGGAAGCACTAAGGAGGTGGATATCTACTAACACCAGGTATGTTTTATAATTTCGTAACCACAATAGATGTGTCGCCACTGACCTTTTTATTAGGTATCTTATTTTTGATGCGACTGCTTGATTCCAACAGTTCTTATAATTCAAATATGATCCGATTTACTATTTTATTTAAAGATAAGTAGTTAGTTTAGAAGGAATAGAGACCAGTGATTGTCTTCTGCGGTTTACTTCTAATTACCTATACAAAAAGGCATTTCCATCCCCAGCTTCTCGCATCCAGCTTCGATCTAAAATCCAAAGGATAAATAGATGTTACTTAGTTGTTTTTACCTCATATTTAAGAATGCAATTTGTTGTTTAAGAACATTATTGTTGTTATCAATGTTAGCCAAAGTCAAATGCTCCACTGCTAGCTAAGGATGATTGAAATCACCATCATCATTATTTAATCATGCAGCTTCCCACAGGTTGACATATATACATATACTTTGATGCACGTGCAAAGGTGTAGCCACGCAACGGTCACTCGTGGCCAAAACAAAACAAACATACACAACGTTCAGCAGGCCAGGAACTCCCAAATATGTGGTATCTGAAGGGAATCCAAGTGATTTGTCAGCGTTATCGGGCATCGGGGTCGTTACTCACGCGCGCTTGTACTCACACGTGTTGCGCGCGCGCAGGAAGGAATCTGTCAAACATTCCTCTATAACCTGTACACGCTAGGGGTCTCATTGGACAACAATTTAATTGTGAAAATATTCTTGTAACATGCGTATTCCGTTAAATATTTGTTTGTCTGGGTTTGCTGACTAGAATTAACAACTGCTAATCTATGTGAGAGTCAGCTCACCAATACGCCCAGAGATGTTACAATGGGAAAATCTCCAACGAACGACGACGAAAATTTCCAAGGACTGCTAAACGTGAAAGAAGATGTCGAAAAGATTAAAAAAAGCGTTTCGTATTATAAAAAAAAATGTAAATCAGAATTTATATCAGTGATGTATATCGCCCAGTACAGCGGCGCTGGCGCCTGCGCATCCGAGCGCTGATCACAGATAAGGCAGATGTGCTGTCAGCAGTGGCGCTGTGACCCTGCATCCTGCATGCACTCGTCCTCCGTCATGCGGGGATGCACTCCGCGAGCAGATTGCGTTCGAGGGAATGCTGTTAGAGCATGCCATCAATCATTTGATACAACTTCTTACTTGTTCTTATCGAGTGAGCTGCAAGTTTTATGACCTAACAAGCAAGCACCTGCCATATATTAATTTAAAATCATTTACACAATGAATGGAAGTTTTATTCTATAGAGAAGACGACGGAGAAGACGGAGTCCAACGGTTTTTAGCAGCTGATAGCTCATATAATGTGTAGTCAAGATGCACCGACTGCTTATATGATAGTTACAGCTATTATGTGGCGATCTCGACAACTCAGACATATTTAACACATACGTATAAATTGAACACGAAAGACGTAGTGTAGCGGGTGCGTGGTGCGCTGACAGGCCACACGGAGCTGACGCACGCGGGCGCTAGCGTCGATGCTCGAAAACGTGCGTGCATCAGGTGTTGTGCTCATGTAACCTGAGCCTTCTGGCCGGAGACATCACAGGATAGATATATCGACAGAAGGGCCAAGCAAACTTCAAAGTCGGTTATTTGAATATGTTTTTATTTGTATCTCGAATGTGTGCAGTGGAAATCATGTTCATGGCTCAGGTGAGGCAAATATTTTTTAAGGAGGAACAGAAAGAGCTGTATTGGTCAGTAACCATTAGACAGATAAGAATGTAAGAAATTCTGAAGTATGTGAAGATGATTTGTATGGGTCCGCAAGTTGTTGTGTCGAGGAGTGGGTGTAGCGTCACGCGGTGTCAGGTTACACGTGCAGGTAACTCACGCGGATACCGCCATGTCTCCTATCAGGATCTTGTGTCTTCATGCTTCAATGCGTTTCAATTAACAAAAGCTTTACTTTTACAAATCATCTCATCAGCACTGGGACCGTTTGTGGACAATTACCTACAGCAAATGTAACGCAAAACTCATAGATAGACTTTGACGTGCGAAGAATTGCGGTTAAACCCGCGATACATGGTGTGTCGAATGCCAACATGCGCAGTTACAATAGGCACTCGTGTACTAGGAGCACAATCGCATAGTTTGGCGCCAAACTCGCCACGAGCCATGAATACTAAGCGTGCCATGAGCCACACATCGATGATGTGATCGCAGCGGGATTTTTAACGATCATATTTTTTGAACTTAGGAAACTCAGATCACGACCTCAAAATCATGGTCCTAGCTTTAATAGTGTTAGCAATACTACTGACTGAGAACACGCGTCTGACGTGTACCTGACCATTGTGCACCTGTTCGCTTGATGCTGTCATACTTACATTTGGGATACACTTACATCGTTACTTGTTAGGTAAATAGCAAAAGAAGGTAGGTATTAATTGTAGAAAATATATGGCCATTTTTATAGAAACAGTGCAAATATTAGTGGGTATGCGCACGGAGGCTACGGGTACAGCACGGCTGTACGTGATAATGACGAGGCGTGTTGTGAGCGTCCCCTCGCCCTCAGCAGAGCAGCCTGCAGCTCTCGGCTGCGAGTTGTCGCGCTGCGGGATAATCAGCCAGTCTTCACAGAAAGCCGCGTCTGCACGTCGCCGGAAATCTCTGCTGAATTGTAACTGTTATTGTTGTGCCAACGATTTCTGACATTTTTATATAGGTAGTTTAAAAACTGAAAACTTATAAAGGTTTCCTTACCTGTAAATACTTAACTCAAAATCATTATGTAATTGGGAAGTTGTACAGTTTTGTATTTGTTATAATCGTTAATAAGCACGACTGGTGCTTATAGTGCATCAGTCACTTAACTACATATTTTCCCATAATTTTGCAGGACAGTATTAAAATCTATTTCATCGTAATAGTCGTGATGTGCAAGGAGAATATTAAGTGAATCTTCCGAATGCATTACATTTGCAATTAATGTCGCTCATAAGCCGGTCCTGGCGTGATGGACGTCTGACGTCTGCAGATGGGAAGCTGTAAATCATTCAAACTTATTGCAAATACTTTGACATTGCTTAATGTGATTAAATTCAATAAAACTGTCGTTGCACTGTATGATTTCAATATATCTCGGCGGGCCGTTTGTGGGAGCGACAGAACCGCTCGTAAATCATGTGCGTGGCCGTTTGTAACGAATGCTCAGCAATAATCAAATGAGGTGTTGTTGTTGCAGCGCGGCCTCGTGGGAGCGTTTTACTTTTATCCGCGGAGCTTTTTAACGCAAAAAGCTGCCGGCAGGCAGCGCGGCGCGCGGGCGGCAGTCCTCGCCGGCCGCCCGCCGCTGACCGACGTGCGCGCGCACTCTCGCCTCATTGGTCCCTTCGAAGCACAACCGCCGAAATTTGCCGACCGCGAGTGTCCGCGTGTGGATTGCGACCTGTGTGTGTGCAGTGCTGCCAGCCGCTGTGTGTGTGTGAGTGTCAGTGCGTGCTGGACGTCGCGGATCATTTAAACGAGGGCTGCAGGCAGCAGGCAGCAGGGCTGGTGCAGCGGATGAAGAGATAAATCTTGGTGCGTTGACCGGGTGCAAGTTCGACGGCCCGCAGTATTTGTGTCGTAGCGAGTAAACGGTAACTATTTATTAGTGCGAGGTGCAGGGATACGTGTGCAGCGAGGAATCCGGTCCATTTGCTCTGTTACCGCTCCGAACCGCTCCAACCTACTTTCTCTAGCTGCAAATAAACAATGTTCTGTCCATGAGAGCTTTAAATCATTCAGGTTTAGTTAGCGATACAGTAAAGTCATAACGTTATGTTTACGATCAGTAACTCGTTGCGTGATCGACCTGTCCACAAATCTTAACTGGCAATGCATAGCTGTGCAGGCTATTGCATTATGTTCATTAAACAGTTTCTGCCGAGGAGTACATTGTATGAGGAGGAGCTTCAAGCTACAAGAAGTAAATGTTGCGTAACAGGACTCGGCGCTCATTGCAATTAATAGTTCGGGAACGGTGCCGCCATTGCTCATACATGTTCGAAGTGGCCACAACCGTTAATACGAATTTATAAACCAGCACTAGAGTACTGCAAGCACGTGATCTCTGTGTTGCGACTTACTTTCAGATGCTTATTCAGATGTAATACTACTCCAAACAGCTTCTTTTGACACAACTAGTTCAGTTATGAAAATGAAATTAGTTGAAAATGTAAAAACATTACCAATATCGTAAAAAAATAAGTCGATACGTTTTTCACTTCCTAGTTAGACGGAGTCCTATTCGGCGACGATATCATACATTTGCAATAATACCTTTAGCTGTATAACAATACTTAATTCTTGTCATCGCTGAGGGCGGCAAACGACGCCAAATGACGGCGCTTTGCGTTAGGAGTCCATCACAGCGGAGTCGACTGGTCCCTGCAGCACGCCCGTCATCTGCAGCACTCGACCCTGATCACCCGACATTACAGCTGCAAGGCGGAGTAGCTACACATTTTATAACATTATGGGAATCATCCAAAGCACAAGTCGTTACAAGTTTTGTTGCATAATGATTAAGACAGTAAGACAACTAGGTTGTTATAAAGTCATTGCATTTGCTTCTGGTAGATGAGCTGAATTCTAAAGGCATCGAAACCAAACAATTAGAAACAAAACTGTTCGATCATTAGCTTTAGCTGGGGCTGGCACATTTCAAATATACTAGTTACAAGATATATATGTAAACATTATATGTTTAATGTTTCTAGTACCCAATCTTTGATTTTTCAGTGACTTTTGTAGCAAGGTCTATTTCTAGTGGTCATTTTACGCCAAGAATTAATTAAGATCCTATGCATCGCTCATCGTCCTCAATGTACGATTTTCGCATTAGGTATCGCAAAGCTAATAAGCTACGTGTAGGTGGTAGATGTGTCCAGGGCATCAATATTCAGTATTGTGGGCATCATGTAGTGTTCATGGAGCGACATGCGGCACTCGCAATTAGCTGACTGCTATGGGCACTGCTGCGCACAATTACTGCACACAAGAACTAAATGACGGATAATCTCGGCGACATAAACTTCGTTTATTTTATAATACGCGTAATAGTTTAGCAGAAGCCAGCGCGACTGCCGACTATGAATGCGGGAGTCAAAGTTTAGCGCAACTCGAGATCTTGCTGTCCAGAGGCAGAGGCGTATCTACACATAAAAATAGATGATTTAGTTTTTACATAAGTCAACTATTAAATATTTTCTGCTTCACACCGGAAATCTTTAAATCCAGAATTCAGCGGTAATTATTAACAATGACTGTTTATTGCGATTCCTAAATAGTTAGATATTTATCCGAACAAGAAGTGCACCTGTAGTAAGGTAGCACATGCAAGCTCACAAGCAAATATGTCACACATGCATCTTTTCATAAATATGATACGAAGCTGACGTGTGGCATTTAGCTCAATAAATGCACACGATGCTAAACGAACCCGTATTCATACATACATATATTCAACTTGTCACCATGTGTGATACACTGATTGCGTTGCACTCGAATCTTTTTTCCCTTCTATAGCGTTTTGATACTTTCAGGAATATCATTTCAATGAACAATTACGTATCTGTGGCGAGGAGTGGTAAGGCATGAAATGTTTCTTAGGAGTAGTATGTTGGTAATAGTTATGCATTTGAGAATCACAAACCAAACTGAATCCATCGAAAATGTTCATGGCGTCTTCAAACGCTTTGTTGTTCGTGTTGGTATTGTAAAGTTAACATTAACTCAAACTTCAAAATTCGGTACAATAGGACAGATACTACGTAGCCACAGATTCCTCCAAGCTGTGGGTACCACACTGGTATACCACATTACTAATGTCTGGTTGTTGCGTGCCAGAGAGTACAGTGTAGTGTAAGAGGCGGTCCCTCGACGGTGGAAGACATTGGTTAAGCTTAGTAACACTATTAGCAACGTTCAGAATAAATAGATTAGGAAAATTCTCATTTAAGAAGCACAACACACATGTACACTTCTTGAGTTCTAAATTAGCTACCTCGTAATTGTTGAACAGATTGGTTTCACGCAGGAAGTAAAGCGTCATGATGATCTTACATTATTAGAGGTGTAACTGCAGACCAGTGCCTACTACAACGGCTACCTACCACACGTATTAGGCATTAGTGCGTTCCGTTGCCCTAAGCGACCTGTTGTATTCTCGGAAACTATTTGAACTCACCCGCTACTAACTAGAGTTGTTCCACGTAGCTGTTCTAACACATTCGAGTGAACAAAGAAACGCATTGCTAGATGTCGTGAGCTGTCATCATTTTGATTAGCTGTACATTTGAGGGAATTGTATGAAAATTGAATTGGATGTCTCGTGAATAAGTGGCGACCTTGTGGCGGCGGATCAGTCACGCTAATGAGGCTTTAAATGTGAGTTGTGCAAGCTTCTCGCCGGCGACAGGTACCACGTGGTGACGTCACTAGCAACGTATGAGATACATCGCTCACGAATTCATTTGAAGATATAATTGCATTGTGTGAGGGTGAAAACGATATTGGTTGTAAAGCTACATATCTACGCCAAGGCGTGCATTGTCAAGGGGTCGCATGGCCAGTTATAAACAGATACCGATTTTACCGAGTTATGGAACTTACGAAAATGACAGTTCTATGCGTTGACCTTAAGCTATTTAACGGCAATATCAGCAACGCAGCTGAGTAAAGATTTCCTTATAGCTGATATTCCCCGGCCTGCCTGCGATGGACAGTAATGACAGGCTCGGCGCGGCACGCCGGCGGTATGCGCGCGGCCTGTAACGTGATCTACAGGTATTATGTTTTACTGCCTCACACATGCTGGGAACTATATTTCTCTTGGGGCACATTGTGGGCAGTTCTAAGTTAGGGATAAGAAGGCGTTTGAAAAAAGTAAAGCAATGGTTAAAGTGCCATGTATCGTTTGGTTACTCTTTCATATGATAAGATCAGTTCATAAGAAGGTGATTTTTTCTGTCTCCGATTTGTGCTTATACATGTTTTCGCAGGTACCATGTTATAACAAATATAAGCTTTTTATGAACATATTTAGGTATATTCTCGACTTGACACATGATTATGAATATGTTGGGGATTCACAGAGTAATAACCCTGCACAAACAAGTGTGCAGAGCTCATTGATATTGAACGCGGTTGGTTGTTCATTGTGAGAGCTTCGAACAGTTGTTAATTCATACACGGGTATAGATAATGGTGAGCCATGGCGCACCTCGCAAGGTTACACCAATTATACCATTACCGAGAGGCGAGCAGACGCCATAATTGGACTTCACCAAATGGACTGTTGCGAATCGAACATTCTCAAACTAGCTTTTTTCATTGCTTCGTTAATCCGTTAACTATTATTGAAGAGCTTTTCAAGTAGTTCGCATCCATATGATTCGATATAAAAAAATATCGTACATAAAGTGTTCAGATTTGAAAAGGATATTAATTCGTTAAGTTCGAAGAAGTTTCGATGATATAATCGATATGAATAGGTGAACGTTGCTTTTGTTGATTCTGATTTGAGATCGTTTAGGCGATTATCACACTGCCCCGCATGATGCAGCGTAGTGCGTGGATGCGTTTTTTTCCGTTGTATGGAAATATCTCCGTTTGTATGGAAAACACGCATAGTCCAACACACTGAAAATGCATCCACGCGCGTTCATGCGGATCACGCACATACATGCGGAGAAACACGCACCCCCGCGCGTAGGTGCGGGGCGAGACGCAAGGTATGGCACACTGAATCCCGCAATGCCGCGCGTGATTTTGAATGGGCGTGACGTGTATATTTGAAAATGGAACTCGCTGTGCGTGAATTTACAAAACGCACCTACGCGCGTGAGTGCGTGAAAAACCCGCACGATGATGCAGATCTGCACTCCCGCAGGAACGCGCGTAGGTGCGTCGACACGCAAGATGCAGCGTGATGCGGGGCAGTGTGAAGATCACCTTAATGGAGTGCAGTATTGCTTTACATGTTGTTGAATTCGTTAAGGATCACAAATACCTACAGAATACAACACCGCCTAGTAAATCATCGATGTATGTTGTAATGAGTGACAATCAGTTGAGCATCAGTCTGTCGAGGGAGGTGAGCGTGGCAAGTGGCGCGGGTGGTCAGGTGGCGCTCCCGCTGCTGCAAGGTGCAAGGTCGTCGCACGCGCAGGTGCGCAGGGCACCGCCGCCGCGTGGGCGTCTCTACGCTGAACCACTTCATGTTCACAACCTACGACATAGTGGCACCGGTGCTGTTACATAACTGTCTCATACATGTTTGTTTGAACATCAAATGTTAGGTCTAGACAGTTAGCTGTGTATCTCATTTCTAGTATTTTAGGGATTAATTTCGTAGTAACATGGTAAACAACGTATGACCAATTGATCTATCAATATACACTCTCTGTCAGTCGGAAATAGAATAATTGAAAACAAAATCTTTAAACTTAAAAGATCTAAAGAATCCCTGCGTCTGTTAATGTTTTGGCTATGACGTGTTCTTCTAATGTGGACATAACAGACACACTTGGGGCGACACGGCCACTAATGTTTCGGCAAACGAGAGCAGCCGGGCGCGCGCCTTGTATGCGCAGCCAGAGTGTACACAATACTGCGCTCGAGACAAACGAGCCGCGACCACATCACACGGCTCAATACACAATTATTCATACAAAGAGGACCAGTGCTTTAGGATATCGTTTTCTTTGTAAATAAATGATAGACCCAAAAACTTGAGAACGTTTAGAGATAAATGAGACGTTTCTTGAAACAAAAACAATTTATTACCAACAAGTTGACTTTAGCTTATTTTAAACAATTACACTTGATTCCTGTAATTTATAATCGTTCTTAAATAATAATTGAAACAGCGATCATCTTACTAAGAACATTCTTCTGTTTCAATGAATTTTGTAAATGACAGCTTAAATACTGTATCAATATCTCGTCGATGACGTCCTGTGCTGGTCCGCGTGAGCTAGGTGATGCTGGTCTCCGCGGTCTGCTTCTTGAGCAGCGGCTTGCGGCCGATGAGCTCGGCCTCGGCCACGGTGTCCGGCAGCTCGGCGCGCGCCGTCTCCGGCATCAGCAGCGTCAGGCACCCCGACGCGATCGACGTCATGCCGAAGATGAACGTGGGCAGACCCGACCAGTACGACATCTAGGAAATTACAAGTAGAGGGAAGTTGTTTCCTCAAATATTATAGTCCTACTTATATTATAAATGTGAAAGTTTGTGAGAATGTATGGATGTATGTTTGTTATTCAATCACGCAAAAACGGCTGGACCGATTTGATTGAAATTTGGTATGTAGATAGGTGATACCCTGGATTAACACATAGGCTACTTTTTATCTACACACCACGCGGGCGAAGCCGCTGGCGGAAGCTAGTTACCTATAAACTGTATAGTATATACCTACAAGAACAAGAACAAAACTCACAGACATTATTAACCGGATAGACGTCCAAAAATGGAGTTGAGCTGGACATATGTTACGCCACCCCATCAACAAATGGAGCAAGGAAGTCACACTCTGGCAGCCAAGAGACGGCAAAAGAAGTAGGGGTCGTCAAGTCAGGAGGTGGGAAGATGACTTGAAACAGACAGCGGGACCATTCTGGCTGAGAGTAGCAAGGGATAGGATACACTGGAAGGAATTTCAGGAGGCCTATGTCAAAAGGCACACCGAACTTAGGGACTTCTTGTAACCCTATGTTTAGGAATAAAAGGCTATTAAATTAAATATACCTACCTTAATTCCGGCCCACTTTGCTCTACTTAGTTAAATTAAAAGGATGGCACGAATAAAAAAGATACATTTAATATCCTTTTGTGAACTTTTTTTGGAAGGAAATGGACTAACTGGAAACACAAGAAGTTTCTAAAACACGTAAAAAAATGGCACATGACTCGAATAACAGTATTGAAAAAGTAAGCCATACCAGCAGCGGTGTCTGTGGCGCGACGAGCGAGCCCACCCGCCCCACGGCCGAGCAGATGGCGTGCATGGAGTTCCTGGTGTAGGTGGGGAACAGCTCCGACGTGTACATGTACACGATGTTGTACGAGAACGTGGCCAGCATCTCGAACGCCATGAATAGCGTCAGCCCCAGCCACGCGTACCCTGCAACACACAGTGAACATTGATGTTTACTTTGAAAATAGCTGCTTGTAGCTGGACCATAAAAATAAATCGTTTCTAAAAAATAAGCGTATAAATTGAATTTCGGCGGTTGACAGATCAAGATTTGCAGAAAAATATGTAACATACATAGAAAAATATATAACAAATACTTCATGACTATTTACGTCTCGTCACCGTCACGTCACGTATTTGCTTTTGAGCTCACCTTTTGGTAGGAAAGGCTGTGAGATGCAGAACAGTCCCCCGACGAAGAACGACACGAGCAGCGGCAGACGGCGCTTGTACTTGGAGAGCGCGAGCCAGTACAACACGTTGGCGGGGATGTCCATCAGCATCAGCAGCGAGAAGTTCACGTACTTGTTGCCGGCGATGTGCACCGCGCTGATCATCATGCCGTAGTTGATCAGCGTGATCGTAAACCACCAGACCATGCATACCAGGAACCTGACGGATATATAAGATATGAAAATAGTCTAACAACATATATATACAAGGTGTTGATTTGCATTTGTGCCATACTTCAGGAGGAGGACATAAAAAACGTAAATAATCGATTGGAATTACAGTAGATGGGAAATAACTAATATGCACTGCTTTTTTGTCATTGTAATGTCGTGGTATTTCCGAAGTAATCCAATTTTATGAATGAAATTTATGAGTGATCGTTGCGTATGCTTTTTGTTTGCGTTTGTGTGAGGGTGCAGCACGGTTTTAACGCCAGTGACATACGCGCCAAGTTTAAATAAGGCTAGATGACATTTACGGAATTCTGAAAAAAAATTAGAGAAAAAAAATTACGTACCAATTTTTTTATTGATTTGGGTCGAGAACCATTAGCATGATTACCTCCTTGAATATGGCACGGATGCAAATCAACAGCTTGTATATACACTTCTGGAAACGAATTGTGAAATGGAAAAGAATAATTAGTAGTTGTTGCTATTGTTTCAAGCTTTGTTCAATGTATCACTGACCTCTGCATCATAATCCTGGACTTGAACGTCTTCATCAACAGCTTTTTGTCACTAACGTTACTCTTCGTGTCCTCTTCAGTGTAATCTAATCTGTCGAGCATCATATTATCGACCTCGACTCCGTTTCTCCTGGCTATTTTCCTTATCAGCTGAACTGCTCGTTCCTTCTTCCCCTTGCTGTACAGCCAGCGAATGCTCTCATCCAGGAAGAAGGAATAAGTCAAGATGAGGAGCGTCGGGGCGTAGATGACGCGGAGGAAGTTTCGCCAGTAGGGGACAGCCCACGCGATGAACGGCATCAGGATCAGGCCGCACGTGTAGCAGTTCAGCAATATCATTTGAAACAGGACTGCTCGCTTTTTCTCCACTATTTCTATACCTGTGAGAAATTAAACGAGAGTTATAGCTCACTTGCAGAACTCTGTATTGCGGGTTATAATGCGGTCATCGAAAACTGACTGAGCATGAACATAGGAGAGAGCGCGTCCCCGATGGCTGCCTCCAGCCCCTCCAGCGCCACGTACAGCCAGAAGGAGCGCGCGAAGCTCTTGCTGAGCCCCAGCACCGCGCCCGCGCTGCCCGCCACCACCGCCGCGGTCTTGCGCCCGAACCTGAACCCCGAACGCACAACGACATATGTTAGCCACAATGCACATGTGTGCTACATATATGGTGGACGGTTATGTGGAGCACAATAGGAAATTGCTCGGGAAATTATAGACAAATATGCGCGCTTGCCAAGCGACCATGCGTGGATGAAACATGTAGGCATTGTCAAGTCAGTCCGCTTTACAAACAGGGATTAAAATACTTTAATTAAAATACAAACATGTAGTTATTCCGCAGGTATGAATACGCTGACATGAGATCCACAAGTCGAACCTCCCAGTTCTTACAAACGAGCGTTCATAAAGCAAATTCTTCTTCTTTCTTTCTCCTGCCCTGTTCCCAAATATTACTTGGGGTCGGCGCAATATGTCATTTTCTTCCATTTTCCCCTGTCACTCGTCATACTGACACTCACTCCCTTCCTATTCATATCATCTTTCAGGCAATCCATCCATCTTTTCTTAGGTCTTCCTCTTCCTCTCCATCCATCTACATTCATACTTAGCACACACTTTGTTGCATGCGTATCATCCCTCCTCATTACATGTCCATACCACGACAATCTTCTACTTCTCATCTTTTCTGTAACTGGCGCTACTTTCAGACTTCCTCTAATGTAATCATTCCTCACTTTATCCATTCTTGTAACACCACACATCCATCTCAGCATTCTCATTTCTGTTACATGCACTCTCTTCTCGTCCGTCTTTTTCAATGCCCAACACTCCGATCCATACAGGACGACAGGTCTAATGACGGATTTGTAAATTTTGCCCTTCAGTTTGAGGGGCATCCGCGGGTCACAAATAGCGCTAGTTACCTGTCGCCACTTCATCCATCCAGTATTGATCCGATGCGTAACGTCCCTGTTCACCTCACCGTCACTTTGGACGAGTGAACCAAGGTACCGGAAGTCGGAGCAAACTGGTAGGGGCATGCCGGCTAGGGTTATGGTCATGGGTCCCGAAATACCGCCAAAATCACAATGAAGGTATTCGGTTTTACTCCTGCTCACCTTTAAACCCACTGTCTCCAGTCTCAGCCGCCATGCCTCCAGTCTACTCTGGACCTCTGGCCCACTCTCCCCCACCAGAACAATGTCATCGGCGAAAAGCATACACCACGTGACACAAATAGATTACTTTTTGGTCAGACGCAGTAGTTTAAAGAACATCAAAGACTGCAAGGTGATACCAGGCGAAGCTGTAGTCTCGCAGCACCGACCCCTAATTATGGATGTGATTTTAACTTCCCGGCCAAAAGCCAAAGAGAGACGGCCCCCCAAAATCAAATGGCATCTGTTGGGGAAGGCTGAGTTGGCCCGGGAATTTAGAAAAGTAGTGGTTGATAAGATGATTGAAATGGGAGAAATGAATGAAAAGAATGTGAATGAATGCTGGAGTGGAATGGCGACGTGTATAAGGAAAGCGGCAAGAAGCATTCTAGGAGAATCAAAAGGGAATGGAGTGATAGAGAAGGAAACTTGGTGGTGGGTGGAAGAAGTGCAGAGTGTATTAAAGGAAAAGAAGATGAAATTCAAGGAATGGCAGCGGACGGAAGACAATGATGATAGTGAAAAAGCACGAAAAAAGGCTGAATATGATGAATGTAAGAAGAAAGCAAAGAAGATTGTGGCTGTTTCAAGGGCAAAAGCGCACGAGAGGATGTATGACTCCCTAGATAGCCCAGCTGGTCAAAATGACTTTTACCGATTGGTTAAATCTAGGGAGAAAATGACAAGAGATGTATGCCAGATAAGGTGTGTAAAGAATGGAGACGGAACGGTCCTTTCGAATGATGTGGAGATTAAAGGTAGGTGGAAGGAATATTTTGAAAGACTGATGAATGAAGAAAATGAGTGGAGCGGTGTGCTCCATCATAAAGCGGTGAACGAGGGCCTTGTAAGAAATGTATGTGAGGATGAGGTCAGATTAGCAGTGAATGGAATGAAAAATGGAAAAGCGATAGGGCCAGATGGAATACCAGTGGAAGTGTGGAAATTATTAAAGATGGATGGATGGAAATGGCTGGCTTTATTCTTCAATAAGTTGTTGCAAGAGGAAACTATACCAGACGAGTGGTGCAATAGTTTCCTGGTGCCCATTTTTAAGAACAAGGGTGATGTGTTGAATTGCAACAACTATAGAGGAATAAAGCTAATGTCACATAGTATGAAAGTGTGGGAGAAAGTTATTGAAAGGAGGCTGAGAGAAGAGAGTGATATCGCACGAAATCAATTCGGTTTTATGCCTGGTCGGAGTACAACGGACGCTATATTCTGTATTCGCCAATTGTGCGAAAAGTACAGGGGTGCACACAAAAACTTGCATATGGTGTTCGTTGACCTCGAGAAGGCATATGACCGGGTGCCTCGTGAGGTTTTGTGGTGGGCCCTTGAGGAGAAAGGTATACCAGGGAAGTATGTGCAGTTGATCCGAGCGATGTACGGCAGATGCCGTACAGAAGTCCGGTCCGCAGCGGGCACTACCACCAGCGTATTTCATAAAGCAAATTAAATGTTTGATTAAATGTTTGTTTTAAGCCTCCCATGTGCAAGGAACCTGTGTTCGGGGGTGGGGTAGTATTCATAAAACGGCGATCATTCAAACGAGCGGCCATTACGATGTGCAGATAAATGTCCTGCCGAGGGGGGTAATTAAGACATAAGGCAGTGCTAGCGGCCAGCCCCCGCGAGACGCTAATGACCCCGCGCTCTCACTGCTGCACATGTGCGCACAACTTCACATTCTATGACGCGTTGTAGTGGACACGGCCGTAATTAAGACAGCTATTACACGAGATGATTGCAAATATAATGTTCGTGATGAATCAGTGTTGTGATGTGACGGATGCGCGCAGGTGAGTGTTAGTGACCGGCGCATGTGCAGCGACTGTCCGCAAAAACATGTTGTTTTGTACTCGTAGGATTATGTAGTCGCCAACACAGGACATGTTGTACCTGAGCGTGTACCCATGTACGTCACAGAGATTACACGTACCTATGCACTGTTTGTTTGCCTTGTTCTGCAAAAATAATAGGGTTTTATGGTACCTGTCGGAGATCTGTCCCTGTATGAGTAGGCCGAGCATGTTGCCGAAGCTGTGCACGGTGCCGATCAGCGTCTGCTTCCAGTCCTGGCACGCCAGCCCGAACTGCGACACAAACCATATTCGATCAACGAATGCTTATGTATTGCCAACTACATAAGTCTCGGTAAATTACGCACGAGAATGCCCTCGGCTATGTACAGAAGGGATTGCTGCTACAATATTTAAGAGTTTAACATGACAGTAACTCGCAGTTTGTCAGTACAAGCCGTACAACAAACGTCGGAGACAGCGATGAAGTGCTTACATCTTGCTTACATGCTCCGGTTATCTACAACATTATTATCAGCATAGTGCTAACAAATCATACTGGCTCTCCATAGATTATGTCTTTCGTTTTTTTTCTGTGTCTTTTGATTTAACTAGAATGCTTCAATATCGCTGTTTGTAAAGTCGTTGACAATGCTCTTACTGTAGCTATCTGATGTCGAGTTAAGTTCTCCACGTAGTTCAAGTGGATCGGTCAAGTGTAGTGAACAAGCGAGTGCACGGCGGGTCCCGTGCTCCCGCGCAGACCGGTCGCGCGGCAAAAACTATGCAAATAGCTCCACACGCGAGCGAGCCGCGGCCGACGACACACGCCCCCTGCGCCGCCGGGACACATTGCCTTAGCGTCACGCCTAGCACAATGACTCACATGCAGTACGAACTGCAGTTCGACGATTGTCTGCTCCATCAATAGATACAAGTTGCAATTTCACATTCCAATGGGTTACATAGGCGTTTCAATAAATACAAATCATAGATGACTGACTCTAATTTTGACGTGCCGTCCTACGGGTAGAAGCTTTGATTCTATAAGTTATGTATGATGATTCTAATACAACTTGGTAGTCAGCAAGTCCTACTGCACCTACAGAATATAGAACCTTCACTACACATGCTGTGCTGCGTCAAAACGTTGCCGTGATCTGGAGTGTCCGACGACCAGGCTGTGTTATGAGCATACCTATACATATAATTAAAGCGCCCACTGTCTGAATAGCACGTGTGTGGAATATAAATGGCAGAACAAATAGTTATTTCTGTGCTTTCGTCTGAAACATGAATAAACAATTACGTATATACTAATCAGCGGTTGATAATGAGCACTCTTCCAATTCCTTTAAACTAACGGTCGTCACACATGGACCAGGAAGACCCGGAGACGGAACTATCCACAAGCTATAGTTTAATGGAGCTACTGAAATAGTTGAGCGTGTGACAATACCCCGCGTGCTTAGTACGTACAAGTTGCACAAGTTGTACCGATCCGCTCCGCCGAATACCAATGAGAGCTTATTGACTATTGTTCGCATTCACCTGTTCTATAGCCCGTAATAAAAGATTTACATGAACTCGCTGCCAATACCTCTTGTTCTTCAAATGGTCTTGATGCTACACGATAATACAAAGGCATCGTCAATGCTTTTGATGATTAGCCTCAAATTGAGGAGACCAGTCATTTAGTAAACGACATGGTTTTTCAGCTACTCAATGATGTGGTTGTTTCGTAATGCGCCGAGTGATGTACAAGAGAATGATGTCGTGACGAATTTACTAAATGATATGTAAACTACTGTACGTACATTAGAGAGGGACAGTTTCGTCAACGCTAATGTGTTCGCGTGAAATGGTTGCAGGTAACATAATACTAATTATGATTCATCTATGTATCGGATATATCAAGACCTTACGAAAAGGGTCACTGATTATTATCAAATCAAAAACTCAGGAATGTAATCTCCGCTGTGATCTCGGACATATTCGTAAAATTATGATGCGCCTCCCGTGCATCGCATTCGCTGAGCACACGTCAACATTCTTTACTCGAATGTTACCTAATTATAATGATATAACCGTGTGGTACTAATGACTGGCGAACAGTTGACTGTCACTCACGCCCCTCTGACGCTTCATTCATTACAGCTTATCTATTTACACATCGCTTAATGATTTAACAACCAGTTTTAATATTTTGGTAGATGATTCTTAATTGCTATAATTAGTTGTTATCAAGCAGTCGTGCTGATCAACGTCTATCTGTTTATTAACAAGGGGGTTATTCTCGAGAAGTAGTATTAATTAAGATAACAGAAAAGACTTTTCACTCCACGTATTTATGTTGAGATCTTTAACAACTTAGTTATGGAGGAGCATGTTTCTCGTACAGCCAACAATATAAGTAATATGTTGGCAATTGTTTAACGTTGGGCCATCACATTGTTACCTCGTGGTAATAGTTAAGTGTCCGTTAAACGCAGCGGTACGAGAGGAGCCGTGGTGTCACAATGGTGTCACGTCGTGATCCCGTGCTCGTCAAACATTATGCGTGACCACACATTGCACGCAGCGATTTGTGCTCATCTATTCATTCCAATGATTCATATGAGCTTTCTATTAATACGAGTCTGTGGGGTCGATTTCACGCTGTGCTGCTATGTTGCTGCAGCTTGTACCTATTGACATATACCGTGGCGTGGTGCAGCTCTCGCGATTAAACGTTCATTTGTAGTCATTGGGCTGACGCTAAGTTTAACGTTTAGTAAAGGCACTCTGCTTCAGCATGGAAACAAATATGAAACTATAAAATAGCGAAGAGAAGTAGGCAAGATTTTATAATTGAGCCAAAGAAGGATTCTCCTACAGTATAAAATTCGCTCAGTAATGGCTGCGGCTTTAATACCTATACTCTCACCGAAGTGTTGCTGACTTCTTTGAAAGAGTTACGGAGTCCACTCTTCCTACTCACCTCAGCAATAAAGCTATCAGGCTTTTCGTAGATCCATTCGGTACAGGCGTGGTCCCCCAGGTCGGTCACGTTGCTCGGGCTACAGTCAGCGACGTCAGGCCTCCAGCACTGCTTCACCGGCGCCTCGGACCAGCTCTGTGACGCGTTCAGCCAAGGGGTCGTGAAGGATGCGTTAGAACCGTCGCAGGACGGGATTTTACATCTGCAAAATATGTAGCGTCAGTTTTAGGGTTTTATTCGTGTCGTGTCGTTTTTTATGTTTTCACAGTCAGTGAAAACTCCGTCGTGTTCTATGCTACTATGATGTTTAAATCTGAAAGTTACAGACCTAGGAATATTAAGAGTTCTGTGTGATCAATTTAATGTAGAAGCTCCAAGAATATAAATAATTGATAAAAAGCTGATGGCTTCCTTGCTGCGTGTATTTATCTAAGTAACGAAGGAAGTCGGTGTCAGCATCATTAAGTAACAGCGCGGACACTTAAGAGAGCTTTAAGTTCCGAGAAGTGAGGGAAATATAGCGTCGCCGATGTAACGGTGTTACTGCGTGTTCTCTATCGCACGGACACCGCTCACAGGAACATCAAGCTCTCGATGTCCAGAACAAACTGTTCTCCTAATCACATGCTGAGAAAGTGTTTGCAGACAATTAAAATAGAGAATTCAGTATTCAAATATTGGTTTGTTGCGTGATCGCAATACTCGTGTAGCGTTCATAAAATATTTACTAATTTTATGAAAAGTTTACCCACGGAGTAGGGTTAGATGAGCGGAGATGCCATAAGTTTTTTTGTTGTAACAGAATGGGTGGGTTCCGAAGAAGGTATATAAAAGCGGCGATAGTAACGTTCCTCGTCCCCCAAACACCCGCAATTTGGCGACCCTACTTTCTTAGGAGATTTTTCGTTATGACACCACTGCTCGTTATTTTATTCTCCATGGTTTTAAATAATTTCTCTTAAAATTATGCTGTATTTTCTAAGTAGGTGAGCACGATGCGCAAGAGCAAGGTTCTTATGATAATGTATTTACATTGATAACAAATTAAGCAATGTGCACATGTTCTTACAAAGTTTAAAAATATTTGACTTGTATGGTAATAATACTGTACTTAATAAATTTCAATTACTGAAATCCCGATGAAATCTTCATTAGAAACTGTAGTGCGTGTTATACATATTTCAAGAACACAATGTAAAACGCTAATACGTTCTATTACCTCAATTCGTAAAGATCACTCTTTTTAGAACACGTAAGCGACGTTAGAAGCCGTTTAAACCATAATACTGAGGATTTATATGCGGCCAGCCATACATGAGCTCGTAGAACACAAAGCTGGTGAGCCGTCACCTGTATCCGACATCCTCGACGGCGAACACATAGTTGACGTTGTACATGGAGTTGGTGGCGTACACCAGCGCCAGCATGGCGGCCGTCAGCGCCTGGTGCCGCCCCCAGCCGCCCAGCCGCGCCAGCACCGCGTCCACGTGGAGACGACCATTGCCCGCCGACTGCTCCATAGTACTCAGCTTGTCTTGGAACACTAGCTTTCATACAACTCATGCATGGGGTCACAAGTGAACTACGTGACAGAAATCACCGCACAGTTACACCAATAGATTTCCAGGTGTAGTCCCCTCTATAACATCACAACTCTAACTGTAGTCTTTCTTCTATTTGGCACGCGTTTGTGATGTAATATCTAAGCCATGTCTCGGTACAAGTCCTATGACTGTCATGTTCAAACCATTGTTGTCACTATGATGCAATTCGCTCTAACTTTAGCACTTTGATGTTTCACTAATTACTTCTCAAATACAAAGGACAAAGTATGATTTTGTGTGCCCAACACAACTTGTGAAAAATACTAGTAACTATATGTAATTAGAGAATATTAGTGTGTGTGTGGTCACTGGTTGGCGGTGTTTCAGGTGTGTTGTGAAGTGATCGGCGCCGGCGCTTATAAGAGGCGCTAGTCAAACACTGATAGTGCTCATCACGACTGCTGATAACCAGTGCGGGTGCCACACGGCCTGTCACGACCGTGTTGTCACAGTCCGCTACTGAAAACCTATCTGTAACCGGCTTATTGTATAATTTATTTCATAATAAGTAGATAGAGAAAGCTAAACGTTACTTAGATTCGTAATCTATCTTCTATACATATAATAAATCTGTAAAAAAACTGTGTCTGTACATTGAATATATTAAAAAAATAATAATTGGGTGGGATTTAGAACCAGTAATGGAGCAAAAATCCAAAAAAAAAAATTCTGTCTGTTTGTCTGTATGTCTGTATGTCTGTTTGTTTGTACACGCTAATCTTCCGAACTACTGAACGGATTTCAATTATTTTTTCTTTGTTGTATCAGTATTAAGCCTGGTCAACATATAGGCTATAATTTATCTTCGAAACTTGAAGACCTGATGCAGAACTCCAACAGACCAACAAAACTATAAGAGATACAAAAATGGTGCCGTGGCAAAAATTGTTTCATTTGATGAGCATTTTCAGCTGAGATAATAAATTTTAAGATTTGGAACACCTGATGTGGAACCCCAAGAGCCCAGCTTCTCTGTACCATATACAGGTATGACGTTTTAGCAAAAGTTGTTCAATCTGATAAGCACTCTCTGTTGACTTATAAAAATTGAAGATGTAAAACACCTGATGTGGAACTCCAGGAGCCCAGCTAGACTATATGAAGCATATGAAGATATGACGTTTTAGCAAAAGTGGTTCAATGTGATAAGCACTCTCTATTGACGTATAAACATCGAAGATCTGGAACACCTGATGTGGAACTTCAAGAGCAATACTACACTTGAAATGTATAGAAATGAATGTTATGAAATAGGTATGGTGAATCAAAAAAAGTAATTAGTCCGTCTTTTAGATAACCTTAAAATAATGGACACGCATTTTTCTTTTCTCTCTCTCACAAACAAATAATAACGAAGATACAACAACGCTTGAATTTCGTGTTAAGTCACTGCTTAGTACAAATTTTACATACCTAGACGTGGCGTCACGAGCCCCCACTCTCCGACTTTGTTGCGTTATATCTCATTATTATTTTGTATGTCTCTTCCAGACCTCGGGACTACAGAGTTCCGAATTTTTGGGAGGCAAACATGGGGCCGAAGCCAACACGCTGAAGCCTTTTGAGACAACTTTTTTAATTATTATTCTATTTTTTTTATTTCTTTGTGTATGTATGGCTTGTGTCAATAAATATCTTTTCTTTCTTCTTTCTTTCTTTCTTTCTAACTTTAATGAAATGGTGACACAAAACCGACGATTATCCCTTTATACACTATAGAAATGAAAACTATTGCTAACTATGGAGGAAAACTACTTGGGCTATTGTGATGGGATGTTAGTGGATGACAATGTATTAGGTACATGTAAAAACGGCAGGTGGAGACTCGCCACCTCACTTACTGGGCCCCCGGGAACCAGTCACTGAATAGCAACAAGAGGGCAACAGGGACATGAGCGGCTGAAGGGTGAGGATACCTCGGCGGACTTTAAACGCAGATTACGCGCTCCCTGTGCTTACTATGAGGCACCTACCCTCCGAGTACGGCTACTAATCTTGCTTTAGCGACTCCACTCTGGACGGCCAAGCCAAGGCAGAGGCATGAGACCTACCCCCGTCATGGTTCACTCCGACCGGCCGGAGATGGGGGACAGTATACACTCCCTGGAGAACTCAGTATATATAGCCCCGCGGGGTCGCTACTCCCCGTCATCAGCCTAAGATGTCCTGCGGTGCCTATATGTTATTATTATTGTCGTTATTATCTCAAGAGCCTTTGTCCCAATTATGTTAGGGTCGACTTTCAGTCACGATGCAACTGAGTACCAGTGTTTTACAAGGAGCGACTGCCTATCTGACCTCCACAACCCGGTTACCCGCTCCAACCAACACCCCTTGGTAAGACTTACTGGCTTCTGACTACCCATAACGACTGCCAAGAATGTTCAATGACAGTCGGAACCTACAGTTTAACATCCCCTCCAAATAACGGTCATTGGTATCCAAAATATAAAATGTAAATGTAGAAATGCGGCGAGCGCCGTCAGTAGCGCGGCGGTCACCACCGGCACCGGACGTGTGCGAGAGCAGGCTCTCCACAGTACCTGGCGTGTCCGCTGGAGGGCGCCACAGTGTCGTGCACAGTGTCGAGCACGGCGGCGAGCGCCGTCAGTAGCCCGGCGGTCACCACCGGCGCCGGACGTGTGCGAGAGCAGGCTCTCCACAGTACCTGGCGTGTCCGCTGGAGGGCGCCACAGTGTCGTGCACAGTGTCGAGCACGGCGGCGAGCGCCGTCAGTAGCGCGGCGGTCACCACCGGCGCCGGACGTGTGCGAGAGCAGGCTCTCCACAGTACCTGGCGTGTCCGCTGGAGGGCGCCACAGTGTCGTGCACAGTGTCGAGCACGGCGGCGAGCGCCGTCAGTAGCGCGGCGGCTACCGTCGGTGCCGGCGCTTGGTAACAACATCTCCCAAGCCTGATCGGAAATCCCCCGAAATGGTGTCTTGGCTAGATAGCAGACCACCGCTGGTGGCAAGACACCGAGGCATCGCAGGAAGGCCTAGAGGCAGCGATAGGGATCGTGTTATCGTATGTCAAACTGCTGCATCTAACATCTCTCCGATCGTAGCGGTTCACCGTTCCATCGGATAAAGGGATGTTAGACGAGAGAGTGCTCTTGCGGTTGCGCGTATGTTTGAGCACTATAATATATCCTGCGCATCTGACTGCTTCCGTATAATGGACCCCGATTTGGCGAAGACTAGTGGCGATAGGTTGAGGTAGAGAGGTTCGGGCTGATGCAACCTGAGCTTTGTCTGAGACCTGCACACTAGCGGCTCTGGGGGTGTGAGTACATGCCGTGGTCGTTTTCTCTTTGAGCTGGGGGGACAGAGGGAATCCGGCAGCACCCAGAGCGACAAAGCAGCCCTTTTTAGGGGAGCACTGCTTTCCTTGCTCAGCCTGGGAGGGGGCTAGAAAAGGTGCCCTAAAAAAATGCTCACCCCAAACACTCTTTGGATAGCAGTAACCATGGCTGCTTCCGCATCTTTTTATTCGTGGTCGACGTAATAGTAATAAACTTAAAACACCTTTACTGACTTTTGGTGCATGGAATGTTCGCACCCTTCTCGACCGCGAGACAAACGCCTGCCCAGAACGAAAAACGGCCTAAGTTGCTCGAGAACTCCGCCGCTACAACATTGATATATAGCTGCTGTAAGCGAAACCCACCTTGCCGATGAGGGCGAGCTAGTCGAGCATGGCGGTGGCTACACTTTCTACTGGAAGGGCACTGCTGCAACAGAACCAAGAAGGTCGGGAGTTGGTTTTGTGATCAAGAATAATCTTGTGAAGACACTTCAAGAATGTCCAATCCACATCTCGGACCGTATAACCACATTGCGCCTTCACTTAGACGGTGACAATTTCCTTAATGTTATCAGTGTCTATGCACCGACGCTAGGTAGTTCTGACGACATCAAGGATAAATTTTATGAAGAACTTACACAATGTCTCCATAAAATACCGAACAGAGAAAAGATTCTCTTGTTAGGGGACTTCAATGCTAGAGTTGGTCGAGATTATGAAGCGTGGCCTAAAGTTTTGGGTAGACATGGGGTAGGCAACATCAACTCTAATGGCCAGTTGCTGCTTAGTTTATGTGCTCAATTCCAACTTGCAATCACAAACACCATGTTTCGCCTTGCTGCTAAGCACAAAACTACGTGGATGCATCCACGATCTAAGCACTGGCACCTCATTGACTATGCCATCACGAGGCAGCGAGACATCTCTCAGGTCCTAGTCACTCGTGTTATGCGCGGTGCTCATTGCTGGACGGACCATAGACTAATTGTCACCAAACTGCGTCTTTGCCTTCGGCGACCATTCAGGGCTAGCAGGAAAAAGCCTCAGAACATAAACATTGAGAAACTAAAACATCCGTGACCCCGAAGCAAATACGCTGAAACGCTGGCATGTGATATACACTCTCATCAAAATACCGGTGATATTGATGCAGACTGGAACGCTTTATCGTCGTCCATTCTTGACGTAGCCACTAACACCATAGGTCTAAAAAATAAACGCAAGCAAGACTGGTTTGATGAGAACGACGAAGTTCTTTCTAAAGCTATTGCCAAACACCGAGAACTTCTCAAGCGCAGTAATAACAGCGCACTTATAAGAGAGAGTGACCGTGAGTTGCGTAAACTCACGAGACACACTAAAGATAAATGGTGGCAAGACAAGGCTCAATACATCCAGTGGCTTGCTGATAGTAATCAGCTCGGTGATTTCTATAGCGAAATTCGCAATCTCCTGGGTACCACCAACTTCATAAAGGTACCACTGAAGTCTCTGGATGGTAAAAGTCTGCTGAAAAGCAAAAATGAAGTGTTAGATCGTTGGGCAGAACACTTCAATAAGCTACTTAATGTAGATCGAACAGCCGATCTACACTACATAGACAGTTTGCCTCAACTTCAAATAGCAGAAGAATTGGATGATGCCTTGTCTAAACATGAGGTGCTTTGTGCCATCAAACAACAGCAAAATCAGCATGCGGTTGGCCTAGACCTTATACCAGGTGAACTTCTGAAGTACGGCGGCGAGGAACTGCATTCGCGCGTCTGGGAAATGTTTGTGCTTATGTGGGAGAAAGAACAAGTTCCTGAAACTTTTAAGTTATCACGCGTCAGGGCTCTCTATAAGAACAAAGGCGACCGGTCGGAATGTGGTTCTTACCGCGGTATTTCACTGCTCTCTGTCTCTGGAAAAGTCTTCGCCAGAGTACTTCTGAACCGCCTCAGGAACCTCTCTGAAAAGATTCTGCCGGAAACCCAATTTGGTTTCAGACCAGACAGAGGAACTTGTGAGGCAATATTCGCAGTCCGTCAACTCCAGGAAAAAAGTAGAGAGCAGGGACAGCACTTGTATCTCTGCTTTATTGATCTGGAAAAAGCCTTTGACTGCGTCCCTCGCGAGGCCCTCTGGAAGGTACTGTAGAGATGTAGTACTAAAGTAGATTAGAAGTAGGTTTTATTAATTGTAATTGATACTGGCCGGACAATGATATAAATAGAAATAGAATAGTTTTTATATATTGAAGTATGTCACTTCACCCCCGAGTCAGCGAATAAACGCAAAGTTAAAGTTATTATTGAATGTTTTAATTTAATATCCTGAGGATCCCCGGTTCCTGGCGCACCACGCGCTACAATTTGGTGGAGGCGCCGACGCCAAAGCCCCAAGTATTTTTCAGGTCACGCTAAAAAGTCGCTTGGTGACATTTTGAAGTCGGGAAGAAGAAAAGGCTGGATGAAGTCTTCCTGGGCATTGTAATAAGTTCTAATGAGATATTGGAACACGCATGAAAGCAGCTAAGTGAAATTTTAATTAATTTAGTGTGTGAAAGATGTCCCAGGACATAGAGTTGTTTTCTGGCGTCAATGACGTTTCTTTTGAAGATTTCCTTTTCCAATTTCGCATCATTGCTGCAATTAATAAATGGAAGGAAAAGGATCTAGCACTGTTACTAGGTGCATATTTACAAGGCCCTGCTCTGACGTTTTTCAAATATATTTACGTAGAGGGCATCGAGTATAAGACGCTATGCGATAAACTTAGGGCAGAGTTCCCAGATAATATAAATTATGTAGAAAAATTCTACAACGCTCGACAGGAGCAAGAAGAAGAATTACTGTCATTCTATTACCGTCTGTGTGGGTTACAGACCAAAGCAGACATTGCAGACGATAACATTTTTATTAAAGTGTACTTAAAAGGGCTTATTTTTAAATATAAAGCCGCATTAGGCTCACAGCTCTTTGCATCAAAATATGAGCTGCGTGATACACTTTTTCAAATGAGAGATTTATTTGGAAAAGTACAGAGAAATGTCATGAATTTGCCAATCATTCCGCAGAGGAGTGATGATAAGAAATACCCTGAGAAATATGAAAATTCTCCATGTACACCTTTTAATGCACAAAATATTTTTAGCGTAAAGAAAGAAGCAACGCCGAGCAAAGACATGGAGATGCAGCAAAATGAGAAGGAGCTGCACGTGGAGCAGCATACGGAGCAGCCTGTGGAACTGCTGGCGATTGGATCGGAAGTAGAGTATAAGTCTGGTGAGACCGGTCCATTTATTAATGTTTTGATTGCTCAACAGGAGTTCAGGGCGTTAGTGGACACAGGAGCTTCGATTTCTTGTGTATCTGAGGAGTTCGCAACAAAACTCAACATTCAAAGCATCAAAGAGAGCACGAAGCATTCTGCTACTACAGTTTCTGGTGCTGATTTAACAATTTTAGGAGAAGCATCATTGAATTTATTAATAGATTCTTCTTTTTTCAAGCAGAAGTTTTTGGTTATAAAGAATATTCAACAAAATATAATTCTTGGCCGAGATTTCCTCTCTAAAAATGATTGTTTGATAGATTTTTCTAATAATTATTTAATTTTGAAAAGGAGTTTTGTTTCGAAATTTATTAATATTGATACTTTAAGAAAAAAGGTGTCAGTGTCAATACTGACGGATAAGGATCACCATAGTGACACAAATAATGACAAAACGACAGATGACATTGGCGACAAATTAAATAAAAATAATTATATTTATTTTCAAAATAAACTAAAAGTAAATAATATTCGAAGAAAAGTTTTGCGAAAGCGACGTAAACGTATGGTTTTGAAGTCTAGTTAGACTTCTACATCATCAAAGGTGATAAACAATAAGAAGTTTGTAGATTCTTGTTATTGTTATCGGAAAAATGTTAAGAAAAACAATGAATATCATCATTTTTATCCTTCTGAGGAGAGGATAGACACGCAGTACAAAAAACAGATACAACTGCGTAATATTGACGATAATTTAGTATTTTTAAATAGGCAAAATGTAGATAAATATAAAGATAGGAAACATTTTCGTTAATTTTATATGACGTTTTTATAATACGTATTTTATAATTACATGTTACCTGGAACGAGTGGTACGAGCATTGCCGGTGAAGGGATAAGATGGTGAGCTACTTCATCTTCGTGAGAAGATGATGTCCACGGCAGAGCTACTTCATCTTCAATATGAAGGAAGATGAAGATAACCAATGTGGTCAAGCCTGTGTTATTTTTATAAGTTTTTTTTACATTGCTCTGTAAATCTGATCCCAAAATTATTATCTGATTTGGTTTTGAAAAAAATATATTTGGATGGTGAATTGAGGTTGAGATCAACTTCGCAATAAGGGGCATAGCCTTGCGAAGAGTGTTTGCTTGACACAATGGTTTCTGCCGAAGATTTATGATCCCTATATTTGATTTATTTATTATTTAATATTCCAAAATTGTAAAAAAATAATTATTGGGTAAGATGTTTAATTATATCACGTTAGGTGAGAAACTTTGATAACGGTGACTTATCCCTTCATCTGACACGTTAGCGTCCGGCGAAGTTGTAAGTTGTCAATACAAAGTTTTTCTTCGCTTGAAAGGTAATCCCTTCAGGACGGGTGTTCACTTTGAATATCCTTTGCTGTTAGCAACACGCCACGCAACTTTTTCGCACGGTTTTTGTTGCGTGCGAGTTAATGCTATAGTTCGGCCATTCAGAGAATGCGTTCCTGACACGTCGCGATTGAACTGACGACGTAACTTTGCAATGGCGTTGCAGTTACGATAAAAATATTTTTGCTGGTTGTTTACCGTTTTAACAATTGAGGAGCATTAAAACAACATTATTATATCAATAATCAATGAATGTTATAATTTTGTGCCAAACTGAGTGTCAAATAACTTGGTAAACAATATTTTTCTAAATCTATACTGCGCTATTACAAGGTTATGTCAGCGGTTTATATTTTGTAGTGCTGTGCTAAAAATAACAGGCAAGTATCGTAATCTGTTCTTATACAGTTATAATATAAAATAATACGTTTTGATTTTCTTTTTAAGAATTGGAAAATAATGGACTATAAGACTTAATTATAACTTTTATGAAATATAAAAATAAAACTATGACCAAACCGCATTTTTATACTTAGATTAAAAATGGTAACCCCAAATGGCGTTATGGGCCGCCATTTTGTGACGCTAAAACAGTCGTCCGTTGTCGTTTCGTGCGCATAGACCACGTTTTTCAAGTGTTTTCGATCTGTTTTTATTTGATTACCCGGCTTTTGTTAGACCGAGATATCAGGATTGATTCTGTTATTGATAATAATATAATTATACATGTAGGCGAAGATGATGATGAAGACACCACCTCCTCAAGCAAATCGGAGTCTGATTAATATTCTGTTCGCACATTCAATTCAATGTACTTGTAACAAAGAATAAATAAAACAATTTTATTATATGAATATTACCTTTTTTTGGTTTCCACTTAAATAACTAAAATATAAAACAAATGATTCCGCCAATTTAAAACGAAAATAATCTTAAAATAATGCGGCGGTTCATTTTGAAGGAACGGTAACGAACTCAGTGTTATGTTGTGCCCATCACTAGTCGTGACTAACTGATAGGTGTCAGGAACGCATTCTCTGAACGGCCGAAGTATAACGTGCGTTATTGTGGTGCAACATGGCACAATTAAATCATTGACTACGCATGTTATCGTTAACTATCCCATTGTAAGGGACGTGTTATTGTTAATTCCGTGCGTAGGTAAAGTTCTGATAGGTTTAGGCAGGTAACATTTATATGATTGTCCGCCTAAAGCTGCGCTTTTGAGATAAAGTTCAACTTTATCCTAAGGGCGTAGCTGATGTAGAGATGTAGTACTAAAGTAGATTAGAAGTAGGTTTTATTAATTGTAATTGATACTGGCCGGACAATGATATAAATAGAAATAGAATAGTTTTTATATATTGAAGTATGTCACTTCACCCCCGAGTCAGCGAATAAACGCAAAGTTAAAGTTATTATTGAATGTTTTAATTTAATATCCTGAGGATCCCCGGTTCCTGGCGCACCACGCGCTACAGTACCGAGAAAGTTGGGGTGTACAGAGAAGTTCATAAGACTCCTGCGACTCCTGCACGATGACATGCAATGTTGTGTAGCGGTTGAAGATGACCAATCGAGCTTCTTCTCCGTCACCTGTGGAGTGAAGCAAGGTTGTGTCCTGGCTCCCACATTGTTTGCATTATATTTCGCAGTTGTAGTCCGGGAAGTATTGACTTCTTCTCCTGAAGGAGTTCGTATTCGTTATCGGACTGACGGCAAACTTTTCAATCTGAATAGACTCAAGGCGACCACAAAGGTGTCCTATGCACATATGCAGGACATTATGTATGCAGATGACCTCTGTTTCGTGGCTGAATCCCCTGAAGTCCTGCAACAGCTAGTCACGAATCTTCACAAGCAGTGCTGTACATTTGGTCTAAAAATCAGCATCAAAAAGACAGAAGTGATGTCTTTAGACAATCACGGACGTCAAGAACTGACCATTATGCTTGGTGAAGATGTGCTGAAGCAGGTCGATAAATTTCGATATTTGGGGAGCATTATAACATCAAAGTGCGACCTTGACGCCGAAATCAATAGCAGAATTGGTGCTGCAGCCGCTGCTTTCGGCAAATTCGACAAGAAGGTCTTCAGCTCCCATGACCTAAAGATATCCACAAAGGTCTCTGTGTATATGGCAGTTGTGTTGCCTTGTATACTCTACTCAGCGGAAACATGGACACCATACCGACGCCACATCAAGCAACTAGACCGCTTCCACCTCAAATGTCTGCGCAAAATATTAAATATCCGTTGGTTTGATCGTGTGCGTAACACAGAAGTGTTGAGGAAAGCCAATGTAGGTGGCATTGAAGCATACCTCATGAGGAGACAGCTTCGTTGGTGCGGGCATGTACTGCGCATGCCGGATACTAGAGTGGCCAAGCGCATCCTCTACTCCGAGTTGCAGGAGGGCAAGCGGAAACGTGGCGGACAGCTGCTGCGATACAAGGATGTGCTGAAGCGCCACATGAAAAGCTGTTCCATTGAACCGTCTCAGTGGGAGAATCTGGCATCCAACCGCAGAGACTGGAGAAGCCGCGTTAAAGCCAAAGTCTTTGACTTTGAAGAACGCCGGCTTTCTGAGTTGGATGCCAAACGAGATGAGTTGAAAGCTCGACCACCTGTAGCTATCAACTACAACTTTGTGGCTGGTACCCTGACATGTCCGCAGTGTGCGCGGACTTTCACGCACAAAATTGGATACTCCAGCCACATGAGAGCACACGCACGCCATTAGGGTCGAAGTGGTCGCCGTTGCCGAAATCGGCGTGGAAGGAAGAAGATTATACGTAGAAAGTACATACGAACTTAGAAAAGTTGCATTGGCAGGCACTTGCCAGACCTGGAATCAAAGACGCACGCTCATACTTGAGAGATTGGTTCTCTACCCACTAAACCACCACGAATTCCACTAAGTCACCACGACTATGTCATCTATTTAATGTTTTTTTACGTAATAATACGTGTAATATTTTTGCCCCACACAACTTAATTTCGGACTAATTAGAATCACTACTTTTATCCCTATGGTCACGTCTATTGCGACTATTCAGATCTTTGATTTTGCTGACCCCGTAGTCGCTGGCATAAGGGACAGGATCCGCGTACGAAGTAGTAAATAAATAAGTTCAATTGATTAGAAATGTCAACGAAACCCGGTTCCCATTCCCTCCATGTCGATGTTGAAATCACTTGTTTGCAAACAAGTGATTTAGAGCAAGCCTAAAAGGCAGTACGAGCACAAGGGATTACCCCTACTCGGACTGCAGGAGCAGCTTGGAGCCACAGGGTGTTGTAACGTATGGAGGTGACATTCGGAGCAGCCTGTACATACATGTGGTCACGTGCGACCTACATGTTCACTGGTGTATGGAGCATGTAGAACGAGCAGGAACAAATAAAATTATTTAAATATTTGTAAACACTCTGGTTTCTTTCTGTCAGTTCCGCGAAATATCTGTATTTACGTAATTATTATTATCTTGATATTCACTTACGCATGTGTTTTCTTTAGATTATAAAAAAATATATATTATATATTTTTATAAGTTTTTTGCGAGAATAGGAGCCTAACGTTAAGCGGGGTTGATCTCATTATTTGTAACAGTACGTGTGTCATGTCTTGGTATACACAACACACACCACTATAATCCTTTTTATGTACACTTTCAATAAATACACTAGGTATACAACTGTTCTTTATCACAAACTAAACGTTATTTTAAAGCAAGCTATTGTTTTGTGACGCATGTTCACACAAGACGTTACGCGCGACTTGATTCCTCGATCTTATACAGTAAATATGTTTCATACATACCTATGTAAATTGTAAATATTGAAAGTAAAATAAATAAGCTTAGCAATAAAAACTTATACCTGAAAAAAAATTGAAGGATGAGCTATATATCTTGATTATAAGTGTGGTTTAGACAGTAACGAATGTCAGTCGGATGCACAGGCAGTTGTCTTGCATCAGATTACAACATAACAGGTATGGAGCAGCATCTAGCTGCACCCCTTCATCAGCGCGTGATGAATGTGCATCGGCGCTCTAATGCCGCCCTACTTACTGATCGATCTACTTGCAACAACATCCACCAGCCGCCGTAAAGCCTACTCCACACTACATGCACTCGGAGCTAACATAAGTCTGCCCAACCAGAATTTACAATAATAAACTTCAATGGCGTTATTAGGAGGGAATTAAGGCAACGACATTAAGGACCAAAAAAAAAATAAGCAGATTGATAAATATCGCATAGCTCAGAGGATATGTGACAGGGCTCTAGTAATAATAATGACTAGAATGGGTTTTTGCTGTCGGATGATAGATTTGCTTGGGGAATGTTGAGAGTTAATTGAGAGCTAGCAGCGAGGCGCCTGTGATTGATTGTACAGGCTGTGCTCACCATGCAATAACCAAACCAAATGTTATTAAAAAATATGTCTAAAGGTGTGAAATGTTCTATTTTTTTTATAAAATTCGCTTTTTTATCGGATGGTTATCAAATTACCTTATGTTACATATAATATTACTATAAAAAGCCGCAATACAATTAACATGCGCAGTATGTCTTAGGACTGATTCACTTTTTTACATAATTTTAATACGCGTAATATCATTTAAATAAAACTGAATTATGTTAATTACGTACGCTAAAGTAAATATTATGTGTACAAACATCTAATTGTTATTATTTCTATGAAATGACGGAATTATCTTATTCATTGTTGAAAACATTTAAGTGTTATCTTAGTAGGTATTCATACAGTGACACACTGACAGACAGACGGAGTGTTTGTTTGTGACACAGAGGGGCACTGGGACTGATGACGAACAGGGACCTCTGTGGGCCCTGTTCACGCACAGGGTTAACTCAGCAGTATGACGAGAGATAAGCCAACAATGTGTGTGCCAGGCGGTAATTAACATGCCAGTAGCATTCAATGAAACTATTGAATTATACTTACGTGTTCATAAACTTCATACAATTAGGTGCTAAGTACGTAATTGTGCTTACTATACGGACTGTAACGAGATTTATTTCATGATCATGATTGTTCTACTGAGTTTAACAACTTGATGTAGTTTGTTAGCATGTCGGATAAAATTATGTTTTTTCAAATCTAAAGTTTGATAAATAATTTAAATATGTGCTTATACTTCAAACTGAATAACAAGTACTATTTATAGGCAAGTTCTGGATGAAATGCACAGTGTTCGGCCACGTGTTTCCATCCCCGCAGTGGTCGCGGCGGGTCACTCGCACTCGACCTCCCGCGGCCTTGTCCCGCCCTTCTAGTACTTGAGCATAGTGCGCGAGTGTGCGTGTGTGTACAACACTATGATGCAGTGCCTTCAGAAGAGCCACTGGTAAACGTGATGATGTCGTGAGATTATACAAAAAATAATTTATTCAGTAACATGTATTATTTAGCCAGCAGATATTTTATGATAAGAAGAATTCAATAGTTTGTCGCGTTACGGAATTAAAAACACCGGGGTAAAACTTAAGATCTGAAGAGTTGGCCTGGAGGTACGGACTCCCTAACGGGGTATGTGTTTACGAGCTAAAGTTACCAGCACACTGTAATAAAATTAGTGTAGACTGTACCTTCTGCGCTCGATTAGGCATACAAACGTCTCTCACACGATGTTCTAGGAACCAGTAACAACAACATTGTCGGGATCAAGTTGAGCAGCTTCACGATCAACAAGAGCCCTTGATCGGAAGTGATCGGAACTGTTCGGCAATCCTCGACATTGAGCAATAGCATGTTGTTGTACTGTGACGTCACGCTGCTCGCGGCACGCGGTTCACGCTTGACACCACCAGTCGTCAAATAGATTCGATACATCTCTGGTTCATTCAATATTTGCTCATCTTCGAATTTCGTATAAAAAAATATAACGAAAAGTAGATAAGTTAAATGAATAATTTCATTTCGATTGTGGAAGAAATAGGTTTCTTTTTGTGGCCTAATTTCTTGAATCCACATCAAAATCATATACATAACATGCAGGCATTCGCTATATTCTCTTAGGGCTCTCAACACTCTCAAAATCTGGCATAAAGCAATTTCAAATATTTTCTTACTATGAAAAGCTTTCTACAATAACACATAAGTATCCTAAGTATAAGCGTGTATCCGCCACAGCCACGGAACCAGTCGATGTGTATGGTCGGCACGGCAGGTGTAGAGGTGTGAAAACTGACAGCTAGCTGTGAGGCCGCGCACCGGAGCCGCGGCAAACATTACTACTTCGGCAGGGAACACGCCGGACCTAACGGGAAACAATACTGAGACGGTTGCTACAACCACTGAATAAATATTCATTTTGATTATGATACCTTAATCTTATAAATCGGACCGGTTCTAGTAACTGTAATGAGCTTATCGATAATCTCGTGAATGCGCGTTACCTATATCAACAGCTATTGTTGCGCGTCAGTTGCGTGGTCGTACCGGCCCGCCCCGATGCTGGCCGCTACGTTCCCGACTCTAATGAACCGTGGCGGATGGTACTCCAAACATTCTCCACACAGCGTCAGTCGTGAAGGCTGGTGACGTCACCGTCACGCCTCTTAACCCTCAACCTATCGCACGCGGTGCTTGGGGACGTGGAGGTGTCAAGTTGCGTGACGTGACAGCGCGGCTCTCTGCTCAGAATTCCTTCATAAACATTTACACACCTGTAATCAACTACAACAAATAGGAAACAAGAGAGCTATCTTTCAAAAAGATGAGAGTGGAGAAAGAGAGATTTCAAAATGTTCTGAATTTGCAAGAATATTTGAGTCGTCGACTCGGTTCCTAGTTGCTCCGTCGGTGAACTATCCAATGAAAATTCCACCGTCCAAAGGAGCAAGTCACATGAGTGATAGTTTGAATTTTCCGCAGTTTAAACTGTAGTCATCGGTAATGCCATCAAACAGGAATACATAGAAGGCTCATTCATTTGTTTTGTGCAAATGACTGCTAACTGTTGATGATTGCATTTGTTTAATCAACGAACACTCCTCCCATTCAGTTTATAATTAAACTTTAATGGAAGTTTTGATGAAAAAGCTTATTTTAAAGTCTTGTGCACTTTAACTACGGGTTCACTAAACAAATGGAGCTTTTCGGCGTAACACTGTGCTATCCCCCGGCAGCGCTCGCCCCGCGCGCGGTGTGAGTTTGTCGCTGACTTGCACATTCACGAACTCATTACGAGTAGCGCTCGCTTGCAGCAGGCGACGCGTTACATTGTCGTTTCAACTCGAATCCACTAACTGTCATCATGACTCACTTTAAACATCCCAGAACATTTCTTTTGAATTTAATTTTGTGGAAAGTGAAAAAGTTTGGACAGCTCGACTGAAAGTTGCAAGCGCTTTCTTAAAGTTTGGTTTTTACAAATGATAAATTGCGAAAGAATACTTTAATTTTGAAAGACGTACATGGTGTCTGGCTAATGCGAAAAGTTTTAGCTGTAGCAGTTAAGACTAAACTCTGCCATTATTTTACTACACCTCTAAGAACACACGACGCAATAAATCGCGAATGCGACGATAATTAGCGGTTGTGCGATACATTTCCTCGCAGTAGTTGTCCGGGGCGCTCGACATCAACTGTACTACAACTTACAAGTACCAGTTCATTGCATAAGCCAACAGTTTTATTGGTTTTCTCGAAGCCATTGCTTTCGCCAGATTTCCCCGCGAGTGCCACTGCGGTGGCTGCGGTATGCTAGTGGACAGGCCGCCGTAAACGGTTATGTTTTGTATTTATATCGAATATCTGTATCAGCCAGCTATTTGGGTTGATAAAGTACCATTGCAGTGGTGTCAATTATATAGTGTTAATGGTCCCCCTAACAAGTCCAGTCAAACAGGAACATTGAACTAAGAATTTCTCAATTTGATCAAGCTATAAGCTTTATCACAGGTTACATATGGTAGCGTGCATATGATGGAGAAACGACTAACTTTGTATATTTTATGCTTCCTCGAGGAATTCATTCTTCTTAACTGCTTGAATGTCGCTAATTAGAGAACAATAGAAAATTAATTGTGTCTCTCGTGGATCCGCGATCCGATCCGATTCAAGGGGTTAATATCGTCCGCTTCATTAAAATTCAAGACTATTGTAGAAAATAGAACCTTCACGCACGACCTTCCTAAAGAGCAATCACTGTGCCGCGTTACCCGTGTACTTACATACAATAGTAATGTAATGTAGTTAGCATGTGTCACTGCGTGTGTGACGCATACTGATGTGGACCAACTGCCGCACATGATTGTGTATTTTTTGTCGATTGTTACAAACTGACAAACAAAAGGCTACTATGCTTTTTGACCTACTGTGTATGTTTTCAAAAGCCAGAGGTACACATTTCAATTGTAGTTTCGCTCATGGGAGTTACAATTATCCAGTTTTCGTTTTCATGGTTGCTTGTTGTGTCATGAGGTTTGTAAATAGTGTTTATTGTGTTGTGTCCTTCATTGTACAAAACCTTTGATATCTAAATCCGACGGGACGTGAAGTGACGTTCTAATTTAGCGAGTCGCGGCGCGTGGGCAGAACTAGTTTACATTTTGTCAGTGCCCGGTACGTATTATTCATTAGTATGTTAATTTTAACTCCAGTGAGTAAATTGTCACATACGCACATTGTTACAAATGTCATTGAGAAGAGTATTTGGAACCGGTATTTTACTACATCGTTATCATTTAGATTATTAAGAGTAGGTACTTGAACTAAAACTTTTTTTGTTCTAAAAAAAATATATAGGAAAACGTAATTTTAACAAGCTTATAGCTTAAGCTTCACTTGTAACTATGTAGCTATGTAAGAAAATCTTGGAATCTTAATTATCTATGAAAATTATTCAAGTTTCTAATGAACGACTATTGTGTGTTGAATGTTGATGATGATGTCTATATTTTGTTGTCGCTCGTGTCCACTCGTGTAGTCAACACTCTGTGAGCACCCTTGCCTCACATAATACGAGCTCTCAACAAATCATTATAGTATAACCCTCCCACGCCTCGCACCAAACTGTTGAGGACTCGAGGTCGCCTCGAGTGTGAGGTGCTTCGAGTACTGGAGTAAATGTGGCACGATTGCTAAACTTGTTCTCTCTGTTGCAGGTACTCGCCGGCTCGCGAGGCACACTCTCCCGAACTATTCGTTACCCGGCTAAGTAGGAAAGCTGGTAAAGCTCACATTTTGCCCAACATTAGTGGGACGAGGCACACTATAGAATCTGATGAGGCTTCAATGATTGATCATCGCGCTTTGTGCACGTAACGGTTACGCTTTGTACTTAACATCGCTAGTTTTAGGGTTACGTAGGTACGTACCTCCTATACGATTCGAAGATTACGCGATTAAAAAAAATGGATATGCTTAATTGATTCATGCTAATAAGCGCTGTGAATTTCCTTTCGACTTGAATCTCCTGCTGATCAAATTTTGTTCTGACGTAAACTGCGAATTGTTTCTTAATTTAATAGGTTTATAATTACTGCAGTTAATTTTTTAAAAATCATACAGTTTTAGGCCACAAATTGATGGCAAAGTCTTTTTCTAGTTCTATAAGTAACGTTAGCCAGTACCACAGAGGTACGGAACTCGCGACTGATGGACACTCGTCTCTGAACGTTTTTTACATCAATCGTAACGTCAATTTTGTTCGATGAGAATACAAAATGTCTGACTTGTTCACACACAGTCTATTGTACACTTTATTTTTACAACAGTAAGGTACCAATCAGACAAATTGTTTGGATATGTTTGTGTTTTCATGATTGCGTGTTGAAGTGAGAAATTTTAATGAGTCGAAAATTAATTGACATTTTGACGGCAGTTGAAGCCTTACCCACAAATGTGTCGAAACAGACTAATAAGGAAGCTTTTGTTGTACAGCCATGAATAGTTCGGAGAGCGTGGCCGCAACACCTAACACATTCCCACAAATAACATTAATACTTTTTGCGTGCAGCTGAACTATCGTAACTAAATACAAAACGTGGTATAAAAGTGTTGATAAAAAATAAAGTGGCAAAGAGTACAGTGTACGGCAGTGATTGTGTAGTACAGCAGTGAGTGGATACTAAGTGCGGAGTGAAGATAATGCTATAGTGCGGTTGGAGCAGTGGCGCAGCATGGTGCGCGTGCGATGAAGCGCAGCAAGTCGTACACGTGGCTGTCGGGGCTGCTGCGCGCGCGCGCCGCCGCCGATGACGACGAGTGGGGCGCCGGGCCCTGGGTGCGCCCAGACCTCATGCACAACGACAGGTAACTAATACAATAAGGCTTCTTAGCTTAAGTCTCAAAATGTCTCTCTATAGTGGATCATATAACAGGATGGTTGAAGAGGAAACAACTCGGCACATTTTGAAAAAGGCTGTCTTTGCGTCTACATGTAACATTTCAAATGAATATTCATAATTAACCTACTATTTGTAAATCATACGTTACATGTTAGGTGTCGTAATGAATTTAGATCCTGGACAACGTTATGACTCAATTACTTTAACACATGAGCAAATATCAAACATGGCACCTCATTTAGCGCGGCAAAAAATTGATTGATTGTGTACTTGTAACCAGCACTTGAGCATCGTCACTATTCCACGTCTTTTAATTAAATAACATCAGCAAAGCGGATGTTTACTGCAGACCTAGATTGTAATATAACCACTGTATTATCCTCCGCCATGACAGCTTCTCACAGCAAGCATCATGCTATGTTAAGTGCGTTTGAGTAAACACTGCGCTTTCTTGAAGGGACCTCTGTTCCCGTTTTTTACCGTCGTCGGAGAAAATGTGTTCCTGGTATGAACCCGCGGTGCCGGCTCCGGCGCGGCTCCGGGAATCCGCGCAAAAACCGGACACAGTTACATCTGCACCTACTGGACGTGAATAAGGCGATGCAGGCCGATAAACACTCTTAAACATGCACAATATCGTAAATCTGATCTTACAACCAGTCAAATGTAGGATACACAGCGAGATAATTAATTGCTAGTAACTAACGTTTTGTAACTCCCACTGTATAAGGAGTATTGGAACCGTTGTGAGTTATTTGCATAAATGAAGCGTTTATGGAACACCTCTGAAAGGTTTGTGTCGATACTAGTGCAGTAGAAGTGTTACTTCGCCAGCTTTTACAAGATTAATTCAAATCTCGGACCCTTCTTTAACCCTTTCCTTTGAAGTTTCATTGCTACAGTTTGATTACAATAAGCTTTGCGCGCCTCATTAATTCAAATCAAAGCTAGAGCAGGTTTAGCTGTGTTTACAAAAATAGATCAGAGATGACTGGTAATTTTTGTAACAATTGTTCTTAGTCATGAGTACTTATAAGGTATCAGTTGGATGATGTTTTGTAACAAACTGTAACACGGTACACAATGGGACCTGCGACTCGAGAGGGGCGGTCCCTGGTCGCAGGTCGCAGGTCGCGCTATTGTACTCCCGCGACCATTGTCCGCGTGCTCACCACGCAGATGGAGATATTACTACAGACGCACCGGAGACGCAACTATTGTGTCATCTTTGCTGTACATTCTGGGCTAATTGGCCTCTGAGATTCCTATTCTTTTTTTATGATGAAGTTCGTTACTCATTAGCGTCAATAACAAATTATATCAGAAATTACGTATAAAAGCGAAGTGGAACCAGTTTTAATTACTCTCAATTTACTTCGTTTAATGATCATCGTATCATTTAATTTTATGCCAATCGTTTTATTGCAGATTTTACTGCTCCCGAAGACCTGTTCTATATGAGACGATATTTCCATAATTTGTTCAATTTGTTCGTGTGTCGGAATAGTAACCTGTCGGATGTTTTTTGTGTGAGATTTGTCACACGACTGGTTTTTGTAGCAGCTCCTAATAGTAGCGTAAGAAAGGACATCCTTGAACCGCCGGGTTGACTCCGACAATCGATTTGATTTGTCTGTGTTTTTTGGTTGATTTGATTTCTAATCGATTTAGTTAAGGCATGGTTTTTGTGAGAAAGTTGAGTGTGTTATTCTCTTATTATATTCGATACCTGTAAATGGTCTCCCATAACATCATAATAAAATTCTTATCCTTTACTTCCATTAGTCCAGTCTGTCGTCAATTATAAAAGAAACTATCCATCATGGCTACCTCAACTGCCTGTATAAATAACAATAAAGTCACAAATAGATTCATCACGGCCCACAATGGAGGCGCTGAGGCTTCGCCCCGGGCGCGCCGCGGGCGCCGGCAATCAGCACTGTTTATGTAGCCCGGCCGTATCACTCGACACTGCCCGGTCAACCGGCTGACCTCTCTGAACGAACCAAATAAGTATGTGTACCTGTAGTGAAATGTCGTCATCTTTTGAAATAAGTGGAACCATCATTTCAAGCCAACATAAGACCTTGTCAAGGAAATATTTGTATCATGACTTTGAAAACTCAGTGAAGTACTAAATGTATATTTTGTTAACCTATGAATGTTTGATCAGGATATTTCTTAAAGACACAATACAAGAGTATTAATATATTTTGAATTATAGGTACTAGGTATAATGATCGAGACGGACTCTCAGAACTTGAACTTGTTGAAACTTTTTACACAAAGTAATTGGGTAGATGCTGATATACAATTTTGACTAACAAAACCTTATTATAGAGAATCAAAATGCTTCAAAATGATTTAGCCTTTTTTGCCATCCATGATTAGGTATCCGCATATGATTGAACGTATAAAGGCATAAAGCAGGAAATATAACCTTTACAGATAGAAAGACAGTTTGGTAATGATAGTGATTGATTGATGAGAAAATAAAATACTTGTGATTTTATTGATTTAACAGCTGCCAATTGAATTAAAGTGATGATCCTTGACCCCAACTTTAGGCAATATGGTGAGAAAGACTGGTTATTATCAAATTCCGCTTAATGAGACCCTCTTCGAATGAAGAATTAAGATCCTTTGAACTGCAAGTTGCCTGTAAAAGTTTCGTGTCTTCACTTGACGTGTAGGTACTGAATACGGATCGCAGCAGGGCGCGTCCTGCTGAATATTACGCGCGCGCAGCCACGCAAGCAAGATATATTTCTTAGCAAAGAGTCGGCGCACTAACATGGATGCTTCGTACATTATGACAAGTCAATTGAACATCGATGTAAGTAGCTGAAGTAAAAACTCTATAGGCCTGCTGATAAGACATACTACCATATATGTAATGTATGCCAGGCTTTGTCAGGCCTATTGATGGCTTTTAACTACTCAAGCCTTTCAGAAAAGTGCTATGTCTTGTCGTCATATTGTGTACGTTTGTTACTTCGGGAACGTCATGCAGTTCCCGAAGAGTTCTATTCAATATAAAATGAATGTCAGTGTGACACTGCACGTGATGAAATGCAGAAACTGTACATATTTCTAGTAAATATTTATTAAGGAACCGCAGTGAGGAGTTCGTAAGTGGTTTCCATATCCACAAGTGGTCGTAACGTTGCGTATTTTCATAATATTTCACTGTGGCAGATGCGAGCGGTGAGCGTTGAGCACAAACAGTGTACTTCTCTAGCTAAAACACCATGATAAGATCCAGATGAAATATAAAGCAAATGTTGGTTCAAACCATGTCTTCCCTCTCTGCTATTCGTATCGTCAATTGAAACACAGAAATGAATAGTCATTTCAGTGTAGAAGCTATAGAGCAATAGGTTCTTGACTGCTACAATTAGTATCTTACCAGACATTTTTCTCATTATTTTGTCATTCCAGTACCTACATTTCGTAAGAACCTGTAATAGGTCTATTCCAAATAAAAACCTATGACTTTGAGATTCCAACACTCGATACATCAGTGACATATCAAAAAAGAGAAGTTCAATTCATGTGGCTAATCCCTTGCTCTGGCCCCATGTAGCGGTACTTTCTAAATTAAAAGCAAATAAAGCACGCGAGTCAGTTGGGCTGTCACTCACGATATCCGCCGGCGGTCGCCAGTGAATTGGAAATGTAACCGCGGCGCTGATTGGCTGACAGCGAGTGACGCGGCGCGCACGCAGCCTCTAACAGTGACAACACTACGCGATTGTCTCGTGTTACAATCTGGTGATTAATTGTTGCTTATATTAGGGGAAACAGGTAGCATATCGTAAAGTTCACCGCAAGGGAATCAACCCATTTTAGGTTTTAAATATAATTTTCCAATCAACTTTTAGTTACAATCAGTGTCCTCATAATACCGAATAATACAGGAGGAAGGAAATCTAGCCATAGATGTGTGAATAGGTATATGTGTCTAACGGACGGAGCTAATTAATTGTAAGCACACTGCAGTGTCCCATTCTTGCAGCTACTTTTCTTAGTTATTTGTATTCCCTATCCTTACCGGCCTTATCCCGGGTAGGCGGCGCCTGCGCACCCAGCGACGTACAATCAACACTGATTGCGTGAATGGCGTGTAGTCCCGGACACTTCACCACTCGCCTTCAACGGCTCGCGTGTATTTGTGTTACGTGTCTTTTGTTCACTCTCTCACATTACGACGGATCAGGAAATTGGACTAGGATGATCCTTTTACGAGTAAGTGCAGTTCAATTGTTGATATTTAGATACCATTTAAACACAGGCGTTCTAAGAGGTCCAAAAATAATAAAAGTAGACACAAATCGAAAATCTTGTTTCGAATCTATTGACGTAGGCGTTTAAATATCGAAGCTGAAATGAGTTGAGTTGAAATATAGGCGGATAGTTAACGAACTGCGCCCATAGTGAAATGTAAGTCTAGCCAGTCCATCAGGACGAGGAAATTAGATTATGTTTATGGGCAGTTAACGTGGTCAGCACTAACTGTTCCCACTTGATAGTTACGACACGAGACAACAGCCGCCGTAACCAACGATTTACGATTCAATGATTTGTATGCAATCATATTAATTGAATTACAGTATTATTGATCCACTACTATCCGCCTACTCAATTGTAAGATTTAGTACTTCACTGTATACGGATGCACTTACCGCAACCGTAACGTTGGGACTTGTGAACGAGAGCAAAAGTGATTTTATCGAGCATTACTTAATTCTGAATGTTAGCCTCGATTGATAGCTTAACCAAAATTCTGAGAAAGTAAAAGTGCGATAAAAAATACTGCTTCCATTAAAAAGTTGAAATCTTTTATTGAACAGATGATATTTACACAAAGCTTCATCATGACAATCGAGTTTAAAGAGTAATATTTCAGGAGCGGCGCCCCCGCAGCCTGCAGCTAACTCGTGAATGGCCATACAATTTAAATCTCGCCATAAAGCTTTCCCTTCATATTTCCCTCCTAAACCGCCTTATAACTGCCACTTACCATACGCTCCATAAAAACTCAGTTAACTCACTTTATCATTCCATCGCAACCTGAACTGGACCTTATGCTGCATAAGATATGGTTCAAAATAGAAAGTATGAAAATTAAAAAATGCTCCAAAAGACGGCATTATATTTAAATAAATGGGTTTTGACAGTTTTATTCGTTGATACTGTCGCATATTGCGCGAACGAGGTGAACTCACACGAGATGCAGCTGAAAAAATACTTTATCATTTTAGATAGTATCAGCGACTATTTATAGAATCATTGCATTGCCGTTGTAGTATGCATCGTTGTAGTGTCATCGAATTGCTGTGACAACTTGTCATTTTCAGATAAATTGCAATTTCACTTTTTGCCCTCATATTAAGTAGTGTGTTGTGAGTCAGGTGCAGCGCTGAGCACTGAAGCAGACAGGCGCAGGACGCTCACCGGTGACTATTTATATCCAACGTTAATGTCTGTTTTGTTGTGACTCAACTCATGCACATGGTTTGCTTGCTTTCTGTCTAGTACAGATAACTGGATTAGCTTCCTAGATGAATGGTAAAAATAAAGACGAATTATGTGTTGAAGATCTTTGGCAAAAAGAGTAAGGGTAAATGAAAGCAGGTTATGAAGCGAACTGTTAGTGAAAAGCGCAAACTTTCACATTCCGAATTGATTTAAGAGACCTTACAGGCAATAAGCACTAACAGTAACATTACAAGCGTATCCATTAGCTTTAGATTAACGAGTATTAGGTCGGTGGGCGACGTGAACATTGCGCGTATAATCTCACACTTATCTGCCGATAGCGCCGATGCTGACCAACACAACATATCGCACGACAGAAACCTCTCGTGGAAGATATTCATAGACATACTTTGTAAACGTAGCCAGGTGTTTGAATACCAGGGCTGATTAAAGTTCAATCGTTTAGTGTCTAATAAATAAACAAGGTATTGCTAGCGCGTCTTTATAGATATTTAGCACAACAGTAGACTCAAAAGGATTTCAATAATTTTATTTATTTATTTATTTATACTTTATGTACAAAAAAGGTACATTGGCGGACTTAATGCCTCAAGGCATTCTCTACCAGTCAACCATCGGGTTAAAGGGAGAAAATAAATAGGTAGTACAAAAAAAAAAAAAAAAAGAGAAAGTCATGAAACGATATGAATAAAAACATGATACAATACATAAATACTCAATACATAATATATATATATATATTACAACATAAAAATAAAATATAAAATCAATAAGAGTGACGACGACTCAATTAGGTAAAGAGTTTAAATAATGATGGCGAACTTTTTCTTCTTGAAAGTAATCTAAGGCTTATACCAGTAAAACCTGCGACCTTAAGATAAGGAGTTCCGAATCGACCTGTGTCGATGAAACGTCTATAATCCTACAATTTAGGTAAGTGGTAGTAAGCTGTCATCAGTTCACCAATGACCACGGTATAAAAAGCTATCGTACATATGTATAGTATAGCATGTATATGTAGGTATCGCGCTAGAGTCCCGGTTATTTATATTTAAGTGGAAGTTAGGTTTATGTATTGAGCGCACGATGAGACACTTTAACATCCTGCCAAGATTAAAGTAGTAAGAGGACAGCACAGCACAGTTACAATCACAGAATCGTTCGACTATCGCTAGACACGGCACTCGTTCCCACAGTATACACAAACAGCGTATTTCCCCGGACACGCGGCGCCGAGGTGTCCGGGCGCGAGCCGCCCGCGGTACTGTCCGGCTGTCCAGCGTCCACGTGGACGCTAATGCTAGATAATAGCTGCACTTGTGCTCATTGGACAGAGAGCGTGGGCCTGCAACCACGGCCGACTATGAATATTAATCCTGATTTGATACAATTTCTTGGGATTAGTTTAGGTCAGTACGCGGAAGGACCCAGTTTCGGCGACCTATGTCAGGACAAGATTATGATAGATGATACGTGACATAAATTAGAGAAGCACAAGGATACTGTATAAGCCCGAACAAGATTAGAGCAGGATATGGGCTCGGACATCTTCCAGTAGTAGAACTATCCTATATGTCAGCATCTACAATAATAGGGTTGTTTCCTAGTATTCAGTCAATTAAAAATTTGTATATGCACCGAATGTTTACAAAACTAGAACCACGATAATATATTAATAATAACTGACCACATAATTTTTAAATAATTTATGAAATTTAAATTTATCGTCTATTACGTCATGCCCTTGAAAACGGCGAATCGAGTCCGATGTCGTCACTTTACATTGACAATGACAAGTATTTGACAGTGACAGTACAGACTGTCACTGTCAGATATAAACTGAGAATGATATCTATGACGGGATTCTCGCCACAGAGTGTCTTTGGTTAGCACGTGTGCCTAGAATTTTCAGCTGTTTTAAGTGTTTTGGTGAACTTTTGTGACTTAGTTTTGTGTTTGTGTGTTGTCCTTGTGTTTGTCTCCAGTGGTGTACTGTTATTTCGGTAACTAACAACTTTTTTACAAGCATAATGGATCAAAATAAACCCCCCGATCCCGATCCTCCCGACATCTCTGCATATGCTCCACTTTCCCCGAACTATCCGCTATCCCAACTCGCTGATGTTGCTTGCAGCATCGCGGACTCCCAGACCCCATCAACCTCGAATACCAGAAAACGCTCCGGAGATGATGCCAACATTGGCGTGTCAACCCCGCCATCTAAACAACAAAGAAACCTAGTTGGCCGCAGCAGGTACTCTGCTACTGATAAGGCACCTTTTATCGTTCATGTCTCTCGATTGGAGCCCCAGCCTAACGCCGGTACCTCTCTTCATCCTGTTACATTCGGAATATTCCTACAAAAACATAGCATTACTAACGTTGTCCGAGATGGTGTTAAAAAAGTTGGTAGGAACCGTGTATCTGTAGAGTTCAAATCCCCTCAGGATGCAAACTCATTCATTATCAACAGCATTTTACACAAGAACCGCTATGTTGCCTCTATCCCCACTTTTAATATAACTCGGATGGGAGTTGTGACTGGTGTTCCCACTGATTTAAATGAAGAGGAAGTCCAAAAGTACTTACAGGTCCCTTCAGGTTGTGGTGAAATCCTGAAAGTTCGTCGCATAAACAGGAAAGTAGTTATTGATGGGGTGACTGAATTCAAGGCAACAGAGACATGTGTACTTACATTTGATGGCCAAGTATTACCTCAAAGAGTATTTTGCTGTTACACCTCCCTTCCAGTTCAGCAATATGTTTATCCCACCATCCAGTGCCGTAAGTGCTGCAGGTTTGGTCATGTGGAACTAGTGTGTCGGTCCAAGCCTCGCTGCAGTAAGTGCGGCCATGATCACCCTGGTGATGGTTGCAGCACTTCTGAGGCGGAGGCATTCTGTGTGCTCTGCTCAGGGAATCATTTTGCAAATAGCAAATCATGCCCGGAGTTGGGTAGACAGAAGGCCATTAAGACGGTTATGGCTGAGAAGTCCCTTTCATATGCTGAAGCTAGCAAATCTGTCCCACTTCCTTCTCGCAATTATGCTAATGCTGCAAAAGCTATTCCCGCCCCCACTCAGTCATACCGCAAAACTGTTTTCCTTAAGCCAAAGACCCATGCCCCTCTATCTCCCTCTTATGATAAAGCTGCCCATCAGCAGATTATTAACTCCCCTGCACCTTCACAGCCTGATGGCTGCGCTCTGAATAACCCATTCATTGATAATAATGTTTCCTCAATAATAGATATTCTTATTAAACTTCTATCTACAATTCTATCCACCAATAATACCCAATTACCGTCCAACGTTGCCTACCAACTAACTAACCTTTTATTAAATATTAGAAATGGCGCCTCGCCAAGTATTCCTTCAATGGAATGTGAGGAGCGTGTGGCATAAAAAGCACGACCTCATATTCCTCCTCAACAAATTCAAGCCTCTGGCTTGCTCTGTAGCTGAGACTTGGCTCACCCCGAGTCTCAGTTTTAATATGCCACTATTTAATATTCTCAGATGTGACAGATCTGATGGCTATGGAGGGTCGGCTCTCCTTGTTAATAATCGTGTTCCCCTTTCCACCTTGACTCTTCCGGTTCTGGATGGTGATATGAATATAGTTGCGTGTAAAATTGAGGGTATCACTGTTTTATCAGTGTATATTTCCCATCCTCAGCGTAGGTTTTTAACCACCATTAGGGACATTTTGAATAACATAGTGGGACCTGTGCTCGTCATGGGTGATTTCAACTATCACCACTTTAGATGGGGCTCCAATCGTTGTGATTCGTTTGGGGAAGGTTTAGTAGAAATCTTGGATGATTTAGACCTTTGCATCTTAAATGATGGTAGTCCTACTCGTAGATCCCTTCCAGGACAGCAAAAGAGTTGTGTAGACCTCACATTCTGTTCAGTAGAGTTGGCGGCATCAATTCATTGGGAATGTACTACTCTGACGCATGGTAGCGACCATTACCCCATTGTTGTAACTTTAATTAATAAAACTTATTTAGAGAAAACGTCTCCTCCACTATTGAAGTACAACTTGTCCAAACCTGATTGGTCGAGGTTTGCATCTTTACTGGAGGAGAAAATTAGTGTGCTTCCAAATTTAACTTCAAGTTTCCAAGATTCTTCTGGTCACTGCCATGCTAAGAGCTGTTACGATGGCTTTATCTCGGCCATTACCTCAAGCGCAGACTCTACATTTCCGTTGCGTAACTGTGCCAGAAATAAAATCCCGTCACCCCCGTGGTGGGATCAAGAATGCACATCGGTTATTAAAGAAAGAAAAGAGACCGAAAAACAGTACAATGATGCGATGAATAGCGACAATCTTATACGGTACAGACGAGTGTTAGCTCAATCTCGGCGGCTTCTTCGCAAGAAGAAACGTCGCGGTTGGGTTAAGTTTTGCACTTCTCTATCCCCTTCCACTCCCATTTCAGCAGTTTGGAAGAGCATTAATCGTTTCAGGCGAGGCTGCTCCCCATCTATCTCTTCCCCTATCTCGAGAGAAACTGCTGAATCCTTTTTCGACAAAATTGCTCCAGCCTATGTTCCTTCTTCCTCAGAACTTCTGCTCCCGTCTGTAAATATTGTGGATGATCCTATGAATGAACCATTTTCGTTGGAGGAACTTGATGCGGTATTACGTCATGTTAGGGATTCCGCCCCTGGCATAGACGGCATACCGTACTCATTTGCAGTTCATTTTGGTTTTGAAGCAAAAAAATATTTTTTAGGAATAATAAATTATTGCTATCAATTTGGTTGGGTTCCTGAACAGTGGAAAGCTCAGATAGTAATTCCCCTTTTGAAGCCCGGCAAGACTGCTGATGATCCGAATGGCCTTAGACCAATTGCTTTGTCCTCAGTGTTGGCCAAGATATTGGAACATTTAATTAAAAACAGACTTGAGTGGTTGGTGGAGTCTAGGGATCTACTGCCGAGTAGTCAGTTTGGCTTTAGAAAGGGGCTTAGCACCATGGACAGTGTGGCAATTTTGGTTACTGATATCCGTACAGCCTTTTCCAAAAATGAATCCGCTGTAGCCACTTTCCTTGACATCTCTTCCGCATACGACAGCGTCCTTCTTCCTGTTCTCAGGCAAAAATTGCAACAGCTGAGGATTCCGGGTAAGATGGTACAATGTATATGCGCACTCCTCATGTCTCGCTCTTTGATGCTCAGAGTGCAGGGGGAGGTATTTGAGGTGAGACAGACGTGGAAGGGCCTTCCCCAAGGCTCAGTTCTAAGCCCTCTACTATACAACCTGTATACAGCAGACATTGGCTCCTGCCTTAATTCTGACTGCCACCTTTTACAGTACTCTGACGATCTAGTGTTGTATGTAGTAAATCCATCTATTACGGACGCTGCCTCATCTCTCTGTCTCTCCCTGGACTCTCTGCACACATGGCTTTTGGACCATGGTCTCTCGTTATCCGCCCCAAAAAGCTCGGTAGTGATTTTTTCCCGAAAACTACTGATCCCTCAGGTCTCAGTTAACATTCAAGGACAAGATATCCCCATAGGCAACAAAACAAAATTTTTAGGCGTTTTCTTAGACTCAAAATTATCCGGGATTCACCACTTTAATTACTTGATCAAAAGATGCGAAAGAGCAATCTCCATCTTGAAAGCTCTCGCTGGTGTCTGGTGGGGGGCCCACCCCTTCACTATGAAACTGGTCTACAACGCCTTAGTCCGTAGTATCCTGGACTATGGGTCACACCTGGTGATTCCAAGCAACAAAGGTGCCTTGGCCGGTTTAGATAGGATTCAGTCTCAATGCCTTCGAATCATCTCAGGTTGCATGAAGTCGTCGCCTATTAACGCCTTGCAGGTCGAATGCGCTGAACCCCCCCTAGCCCTAAGACGTCAGTACCTCGCTTCCCGTTTCCTATCCAGGGTTATACCCAAGTCATCTCACCCCCTCATCCCAAAACTCAGAGAGCTTGACACTCTTTGTCACAGCTCCAAATATTGGGAACACAAAGAAATTCCCCTATTCCTAAAAGCATATCGGTTTTTTCAAAATTTAGAATCCCCCATTGCTCCACATCCCAGACTTCCTCTATTTAATTACCCTTATGAAGTACTTTGCTTCACCCCTAAAATATTTTATAACATTGGCATATCCAAAAACTCCCCGTCTGCAAATTCGGCCTTTAATGCGGTTTTGGGTGAACGATGGATTGGGTTTCAAAAGTTCTTCACGGATGCTTCCAAATCAAATGGTGGCTGTACTGGAGCCGCGGTTTACTATCAGAACTCTAAAATAATTTTGAAATTCAGATGTCCGAAGGAGTCTTCAGTATTTACAGGCGAGTGTGTGGCACTATTGGAAGCTTGTCGTTTTATAGAGTCCCATGAGATTAGCTATGGAGTTATATTTACTGACTCCCTTAGCTGTCTCCAAGCCCTATCCCAGAATCCCTTTAGAACTAAACTCCACTGTCCTATTGTCCTGGATATTAAAAAGTCCCTTTTCTCCTGCACTAGGCAAGAGAAAGAAGTACACTTAGTCTGGATCCCTAGCCACTGCGGTATAGCGGGCAATGAATGTGCCGATGCATTGGCCAAAGATGCGTGTTCATCTGAGTCCGCTGACCTTGCACACTTCTCCCTTCAAGGGCATGACCTGCTAAACCTCCCCAAATTGAGTCTTGAGACCTCGTGGCAGGAATGGTGGAACATCTCAGGCAAAAAGAAGGGTAGCTCTTATTTCGCCATTCAACCGGTTGTAAAACCAAAACCGTGGTTTTCCAATTTCAAAAAATACCCTAAACGGGTAATCTCAGTCCTGTGCAGAATACGGTTAGGTCACTGCTGTACACCGGTCTTTCTGCGCAAAATTCGGGTGCAGGATTCATCCCTCTGCGAGTGTGGTCTGGATGAAGGTACCCTGGACCATATATTTTTTGACTGTCCTATCAACTCATCCTTTGATTTATATGGTCGTCTCCAAAAACTTAAAATCCCTCTCCCGACTAATTTCCGTTCCCTCCTATCCCACTCCTGTCCAGAACTGCTCCAGATGCTGTTGATGTTTATTAATCAAAACAATATTAAATTATAAACTGTGGCCTATATTTAGGCCACAGTTTGTATGGTTGTGGTATATATTTTATGTTATGTGTTACTAACATTTTGTTGTTGTTTTTATATATGTAAGTGTATTTCTGTTTGTTTCAGTGTCGTCCTACTAACACATTAAGTTACACAAGATCGGCCACAGCACCATCTTAAATCAATATATATATATTTTTTTTTATTTATTTTTTTAATTGTAAGCACTTCTTGCTTCTCATTTCACTTGTCATTGGCAGAATCGTCGAAGTTGACATCGACACGGATTGCCATATACAAAAATAGAATAGAATAGATATCTATGACAGGTATAAACTGAGAATTGATGTGATGTTTTCTTCAGTTTTTATTTGTATTTGAGCGAAAGAAAGTTAAAAAAGAATTATGGAGAAAGGATTTATGAAAGATGATAGTTTTTTTGTGGCTCAATTCTTTGCTAATAACCAAGATGACACAAATATAACCTCAATAACAAACACAAACTTTACGTTCCTTTGCACAGTTTTATTTTACCGCGTACACAACTCAAAACATTACAGGTATTTTCTTTTGTGCCCAATGTTTAAAAATAATGTAAATGTTTAAAATGTTTGTTTTTGTATCTATATTATAAGAATGCATTATTCGAATTTAAAAATCAATGACTTCTTTCTAATTAGTTTCTTCTCTTTAGATGTGCAAAGTGTAAAGGAACACATAGTATACTCTGACGTCACAGTCACGTGATCGAGCGTTTTCTGGGCAATGTTTTAAGAAAAATAGAAAAAAATCGAATACATAAAAAGTAAAGAGATTTAAGACGCAAAATTATAGGAGGGGTGATCTTTAAATTATTTGGAAGCTATTTAAATAGATTTTCGAAAATTGGAAACAACCGAAGTACCGTCTGGTTAGTTAGAGACTTCAAAGGATGCTTATCTGAACGTACTGTTCGGATTATGCAGAATATGAGAATACCGTGTATTATTACATCCGTGTAGAACATAATGAGATGATCGTTTTTGGAACTGCAGCAGTAGTTGTACTAAAATAGTCGTAACTGTTGCCTTCCGCCGGCTGAGCGCTGTGAACTCACTCATAGATGTGTCTTTAATAGTAGTTTTGACAATCTTCGAGAAAGGCTCATTAAATACGAGCTATAACAGATAAAGTAAGACATCTTTTAAAATATATCTTGTTTAGGAATACGATGCGTGAGCCAAGTCTATGAAGTCGCGAAACTACTGACATAGTACCTAATTCTATACAATGAATCCAAGAAGATGTTATTGCTTATTAGCAGAAAGTAGCATTTTCATCTGACGGTATAAAATCAGTATCAGCGATCTGGATCAGCGAAAATGTTGCGTGTTCCAGCACAAACACAGGCAACTGACTGTATTTCATTGAGCAGTGTACTGCAGTGTACTGTAGTGCCGGAAGACCCGTGATTCATGAGATGTTATCTCTCAGATATGAAGCGCAGTGGATACTGCCGGACGATTGGTGGCGCCCTGACACGCGACCCTCCTTGCACCAATTAATGATAACTTATCACCCTTATCACTGATGTAATCGTATCAATGCGGGATTATGGCGAGGAAATTGAAAATATTTCATAGTCATAGTTATGATGTTAATATTGATTTATTAGGACATGTTGATGAGCTAGAGGGCGATTACGTGTACAGTAGTAGGTATCTCTCTATAACATTTTAATTAAACTACGAAATAAAAAGAAAGCTTTACACATAATACATAGTACCTACCTATGGAAGTAAGTACTGAGCAGATCATGATATTATCTTAATGTGCATACTATCAGAAATTAATTTCAAACTTAATTGAATTTTCGGTTCAATAATGAAGAGCGTTTACACCGCATACATAATTAGTATCGGAGGTGATCGCGACTAATCGCAGCGATTATCCGGCGCGTCTGGTGTACACTCATACAATTATGTCGCAGTGTGGCATTACAGACTCGCTAACTCGACACACGCGTGTTACTGTTAACTTTAACGCGATTTACTAAACACTCAGTGATTAGCTCTTCCTGATGATCAGTAATTATAAGTAAAGCGCAACTATTATAGCAATCTGTGGTAAAGCATTCGAAGTGCGAAGTGTACTGTCCCGTTGTAGTAAGCTTGCTCCTCCTGTTGATGATATTTCTTTAATATTATACAAGACAACCCAACGTCATTCCAATTTGTTTTGTATTTCAATTTCTGTTCCTGTAACGATTTGTTTTGCTATCTCGGTCGGCTTAGCAAGTAATAACCGTATTATTTACGACGTGCATACCCGTGAACAATATGTAAGAAGGCAGCTACAGCTGTCATCAGCAGCACCTGGTGTAATGTTATTGTTATCAGCTCACCTCGCGACGCGCGAGTAAAATATGATGGTCGGTTATGGCGACATTGCTCACACGCGGCGCCCTCCAGAGTCACGGGTACCATGGTGGACGGCCATGAGCAACTAGGTATCCTTTGGAAATTATTGAAAGCAGTAGAAGGGACAAATTGAAACGTAAAAATCAAAATCATTAGATTAAAACCTGAAAACACTTTTCTGGCACGCTGAATTTGAAAATTATTCAAAAAAAAATTTCTCTATTCAGTCTAGTTTCATTTCAAATCAATGTAATGATGGCAGCTATAAGTTGTTATTATTATAGTACTTAGGGGTTAATTCGATTGAATGAAAATGTTCAGTAGTAGGATATTGCTCAAGATTATTTAAAGGAAGTCCATTTTACCGTCGTCGAGTCATCCCCTCGTTTATCTGCGTGGCTTAAAGTCCACTTTACGCGCGGGGCCGCTAAGCCACCGTCAGAGGGGCCCCCGGGCGTCTTGATGTATGCCACGAGCCCCCTGCCCGGGTTCATAGCACGTTAAGTACATCGTAAAGATCAGCACTGCTTTTGTATTCGCTCATTTTATTATTCATTTCAATGGAAATATACAATGTTGGTTTGCGGGAAGCTGCTAGTGTGTAATGAAATGTTGTGGTTTTGGATGGTTTCACAATAAGCAGAAACGTTTGTATCCGTTTCTCAAAATTTTGGCCAATATATTTACAGTTTCCTAACACTCAGTCTTACTTAATTCTTGATTACCGTTTATGAAGCGTTTCAAAGCCTATTTTCCTACCTATTGAAACGAAATTGTGGCAACACTCAATTATTCAAAAAACGTCTTACGTAAAGTGGTGTTATAACTAAACCTTTGTATGCTCATCAAATTACCATTTCCCCGTGGGAGTTTTCCTCGTGGAAGTCATTCAATAAATGGAATACTTGGTCATTTTCCCGGCTCGCGCGTGTAGCGCTCCACAGAACACTTACTTTTATGCCTGCACAGATTGATGGCGCTGCTTAGGAAAACGATCCATATGAGCTTTTAAGAAACGCGTGTGTAACTTACATATTCCACGAAAATAGCCAGTAAAACTAAAAGAATTTTGGCGTTAAACTAATTCAATAAGCCGGTGGTGATGGCACGGTGGCCTCTTAATGAGCCATAAATTGTGGTTGATGGTCGAGCAGTCAACAATTAGCAATGTTTATAGAAGCTGATAATCGATGCTCGCTGCCTATCTCTCCTAATGGAGTAAATAGCTGAAACTGTCGGTTCACTATGCAAATCAAATTTTATCTGAACATTAAAACCCTATCAAATATATTATGGAGCTATAAAATTACTATAAACTCAAATAGATAGTAAAGTTCTGCCGTGATTTTATATTTTCATCTGAATGACCTGGCTTTATGTACATTCTAATGCCTTATGCCATGTAAATGAGGCTAACATATGGGCAATATTTAAAATATTATGATGGACAAACAAACCAGCTTTTACATAAGTGTGGATAGTAAGGATCTAGTTGACTCTGCTCACCCCTAGGATGGGTGTCGCTGCGATAAATGACTTTACTTTTAAACAAGGATTACGATTTTTTCAACCGAGGGAGTTTAACTGGAGTGAAAACTGCGAGTGTGCTCGTCTCCGGGCTCGCTGGGGTAGAGCGGGCTAGGGCCAGGCCGGGCAAGACGCGAAGCCCGGGCAATCGCCGGCTTAAGTGTATTTGAAGGAGTTTTATTGACGCGGTTACTGAGTGGAGCTTAGGCTCGAGTGCCCGGCTGTGGAAATGGACGGTTTTGAGAAAAGATTTTAAAAAGAAAGTGTTTTTGTTCAGTTATTGGGGAATTTTACGTGTAATGATCCAAGTATCCAAGATAAATAGATCAAAGATATTTTAGGGATATTATAAATTGCATATCAAATAAATAATCGCCTATCAATAAATACTCATCATTTATATTCTTTTTTACATCAAATAACTTACTCCACTACAAATAAACTAAATGTTTAACAAAACTCAAACTGCAGATAATTCGAAATTATACATCAATATGACATTACTTTTTTCCTTATAATGCAATACAGTTAAATTTATTCTTGTACAAAAATACTACATACAAGCATTAAATACTGACTGCACAGCAAATTTTCCATGTTTCATAGCAAAATAACTATCCCAGTCGCATATTAACCAGTAAGTACAACAAAACCTGTTCATCATATTAGTCTTAATTTTCAAGAAGCCATGCTCGGCAAATTTAATGATTATTATAACAAAAAAATCCTGTCACATTGCATTATTTCTAAAAGCAGAACAAATTAACTGAAATCTCATGCAGCGTACTATGAAGATGGTAGAATATTTAGATTCAATTTATTTAGCACATTGCCATTTATAACCTTCAATTAAAAAACATTGTTTTAAAAATTGAAGCTAGCAACGAAAACGAATCGCTGCAAAACCGACTCCACGTAGTCTTATTTGCCCTACCCCTAGAGTGCAATTCAAAACCGCGTAGGCGCGGAGGGGCGAGGCGGCCTGCAAGCTCGCATGGGACCGCCGGAGCCACGAAGCGCCGGAGCCGTGACAGAAGCCATGCTTGTTGCATGCTTACTTCCATGTTGCATGCCTGCTTACATGCTGCATGCCTGCTTGCATGCTTCAGGCTTGTTTGCATGCTTCTTACAGGAAAATAAAAATTCCAAAAATATGCCAAAATATGATTCTGACTATAAACATTCTGAAATATGATAGTTCTGCCTTTTAATGACTACTTATATGAAATGTATGCCAAAAGGAAGTACTGACAATGACTAAAAATGTACCCGCCCCATTTTTTTTAAGAATGTGCAAGCATATCATCGGACTTGCGATCCGACTCAAGTACGTGGCGCCAACTGCAGAAGCTAAAAATGAGCCTATTGGGCAAAAAAGGAAGCGTGGACTCTTATTAAGATTTCAATAAATTACAATTTTGCATTTAATTTTATATTTTTTTGCTGATCTCATTATGTGGTAATTAATAAATAATAAGATGACTGTGACTAATAAAATGCTGTTTTATTCAGAAAAACTGCTGTAAATAATATAAAAATAGAAGCTATATTTAAAAGGAAAAAGTTAACATGTATAATGTGCATTAAGATTGTTAGCTGTGCATTGATGAAAAAGCTTTTGCTTTAGGAAAAATCGCTGTACGCTGCGAAAATAAATTGTAGTGTGTTTAGTGATATTTTGAGTTGAATATTTTGCTGTGCAATCAGTAATTTTGATGGGAATTCGGAATTTTACTGCATAGAAAAAGGATATTTTTTGATTTGCGTTTAAATACTATCCGATATTTTATTAAACATATCTATGAACTCTAAACTAAATGACATAAATCACAAGATTATGTTAAGCAACAAGCATAGATTCGTGTTCAGATAAACGTAATTACAAACCTTATGACTGCCTGCCTCTACTACGAGCTGATATTATATTTATGAAGTTCGTAAAGGCCACTTCTTTCGATGGGAAATGTTAATTTTTAAGTATTTATCGCGATAGCTTCGGCAAAACATGCTCATTATGTAAAATCAATATTAGGAATCGATTCCATTGCTTGCTAATTAATGCTAAAACATATTTAACAAATAATTTGTATGTAGATTGACACAGTGAGCTCATCCATTAGGGATAATATCGACAATATACAGAGATACTTTTAAGTCAATATGCCTAATTAAATATCTTATTGGCAATATTATCTTATCGGAAATTGTAGACAAATGTAATAAAACTCGTCTTAGCTTTGAAAATGGAATAAATTGATACTTATAACGAGTAAAGGTTATGTAAAAATGCAAAAATAACCCCGGCAAGGTCATTGCTCCACACACCGACGTCTGTGATACCATTCATAGCATTCACTATACGTCACGAGGTGACGTCAGGACTGCGCTGAGATAATAAAGCAAAATTTCGACTGTCACAGCATCGACTCCGTGGCGCAACGGTAGCGCGTCTGACTCCAGATCAGAAGGTTGCGTGTTCAAATCACGTCGGGGTCAAATTGAATTTTTGATAATTGTTTCTTTTGTATTTTATTTTATCGATTTTTGATCTTTGTTATGGAAGTTTTTGACTCGACGCTTCAGAAACATTATGAAACTGTTAGTTTAATAGAGTTGCAACAAAACAAGTATAAGTCAATGTAAGCTATTAAATTTTGAAGGAATATGACTTGGTATCGTGGTGTGGCTGCCATCAGTTCCCACGGCTGGTAATATTTGGTTATTTCACGGTCCGCGCATCCGCGGTGTTAAGGGCTCGTTGCACTCTACCAGTGATATTCTGACCAGATAAATATAAATTGGTTTGTCAATGTGGTTTTATGTAACTAAAACAATTAAGTACGTATTTATAAATTACTGAAGGATGGATAAAATGATAGAAATCATGATTAAGTCTTAATGAAATGGTTCACCTAAATAGATAACTTTCTATGATCAATCTTTTCAAAGAAAATTATAATCAATATTCTGTAGGGGAAAACCGGGAGACTTGCCCAGGTGGGAGAGTTGAACCACCTTTCAAAATTGTATTTGAATTAAGCGCGAACGAAACGTCAAAGCGTTCATTGGTCGCACTCAAGAGGCTAATCATAAGTATGCAACTATTTTGCATCTTAGTGGTGTGGTTCGTCAGTGACAATGTAAAACGTGTTTTTGTTGCTGCGGAGTGTATTTTCTTGTTTTAAGTAATTTTGTGATTGCTGTCATATTTATTGAGGTACGTATTGTGTGCTGCTATTATTATATTGACAAACAAATGTAGTTTGACGTATGCTTAGTGTTTTTTCTCTACGATCTAAGGTTTTTCTTTGTCAGAACCTAAATGGGGAATTAGTGTGAGCGGGAGAGTTGCACCAGCGTGGTTGCGGGAGACTTGCTCAATGGTTCATGTCTCCCTGTGCAGGGAAATTATACCTACTTAATTTTATTTCTGTCTTTATATAATTTATTGTATTTGCAGTGCCAACTTGTACGATGCCTTTTCAATACAAGCCTTCTGAAAATGCTCGCAAACGAAAAAAACTCACAAAAATGGAATTGCAAAATGCCATAGATGAAATTAAGGGAGGCGCTTCTATTCGACGAACTTCAAATAAATATGGCATAGATAGAACTACTTTGAGGCGATATAAATTAGATGAAGATAAAAATAATAAATTTCAAGAAAAAACAGACAATATAAAGCATCACAGATGTTTACAACGGCCGAGGAAAAGCTTCTTGTCAATTATTTGTTGACATGCAGTAAAATGCATTATGGTTTGACAAGAAAACAAGCAATCCTGTTGGCTGATTAGAAGATAGTTAATTGTTTTAATAAAAGTTAATATTCTGACTGATTTATTACAAAGATTATAATTATATTATCAGTATGACTGTTTGTTTATTTTGTTAAGGTAATTATTTCTGAAGAAGATATAATTCAAAACTATATTAAGACCAAATGTTATCATAAAAAGTTACTATTGTAATTATGTTAATTTTGAAACAATTTTACATAAATTTGTTACGTTATAGTTCGGCCATTCAGAGAATGCGTTCCTGACACGTCGCGATTGAACTGACGACGTAACTTTGCAATGGCGTTGCAGTTACGATAAAAATATTTTTGCTGGTTGTTTACCGTTTTAACAATTGAGGAGCATTAAAACAACATTATTATATCAATAATCAATGAATGTTATTACGTCGTCAGTTCAATCGCGACGTGTCAGGAACGCATTCTCTGAATGGCCGAACTATAATTACATTTTCTTTGATGGCAGTATTAAAAACAAGTTAATTATTGTATAAGGCATAGATATTAAAACTATGATTGAAGCCGAAAATGATTTTTATTTTCCACAAAAATCATATGGTCAACTCTCCCCATACCTCGGTTCAAGTGTCCCTGTTGGTAGGGAGACTTGACTCATCTTTCATTTTTTAGTAAAATGCCAATAAAATTTTACTAGCGCATTTTTTAGCAATATAATTAAGCACAAATATACCTACTAAAGTAAGGCATCACATAAGTGTATAATCGATTCTCTAAATCCAATAAACAAATAATTATGATATTTTATATTAAAAGTGGTTCAAGTCTCCCGGACTTCCCCTACCTACTTACAAACCAAATTCGCTGGCATAGAGTCATCAGACCTTAACACAAAACTGCTATTCAAATGATATTGACAATGAGTGTGAACATTGCCCAATGGTTCCCCGCTCATTGCTGTACCTACTAATGATATAATACTCATACATATTGTCTGATAATTGTTGGTCTGTGGTGCGAACTGCCACTACTCTCGCCTTGTTCCACGGGAACAATTCACCGTGACCACAAGAAAATTCATCAGTTTGATTAAGAACGGTGGCCGAGTCATTTGTGACTGGTCATTATTTTTTAAATTATATTTTTTTGTCAAATTCTGAAACAGTACACTGTAGGTGTCGCGTGTAGGTAAGTAGGTAACAAAAACAATTTGTTGTTTATGACTATAACATGTTTCAAAGTTCAATCAAGATCGTCGACATCTTGCGAATTGATCAACAACAAAAATCCGAACCAAACTACAAGGAAACACTATCGTACGACGACATAGTAATTTGGTTGTGCATTTTAAAATATTTGCTTGAATAGTAAAATAATACTTATGGTAAATAGTGGGGAGCTTAAAACAATGTTCTTTAGTTAGGTCTCAAAAACTGCCAAAATTGGCACCTGCATTATGTTGTTTTTCTTTAAAAGAAAAAGCGACGAATGATGGTTTCGTAGAGCTACAGTGAAAAGACAACATGTTGACGTCTTAAGAAAGCAGCAGCAATAAGACGGAGTGGCATTGTCGCGAGGTGCAATACGCTAATGGGTGGAGCTCTCAGCACACTTGCCACCTCGTGAGCGAAGCTTTCTGTTCAGTGGCTTGACGTGTCACTGCCTTAAACCATCTCAAGACATCTTATATCTTAAGCTCGCTGGTCTTTGTTCAGTGGTCTGCGAGGCAGGTACCACGTCGCCGCAGCTTCGTGTTGCTTTGTCCTCACTGACACAGATACCAAGAGTCAAAGTTCAAGTAACGCGCCTCCATTGTACGCGATGTGCGTGTTCACTTGCCAATGCCAATTGGTTCTGAGGATTAATTCATAATTCGATAAGTTAATTTCTATATCGAACGCCAACAATTCAGCTCTTTATTGTGTGAGAACTTCTTTTGATTTAATGTTGTGTAATATGTTAATGTGATTTTAAATTAGCAATTTACACAATTTTTTTAAGCATCCTCACAGACATTCTTTAAAAATCGTTTAGCTAATCGCAGTCGAACGCTGCGCCATATTGTTTCGCCACAAACATTCATTTGAATAACCAGTATCTGTATGCAAATACAAACTCGTAAAACAGCTGTTAAAACCACTGATCTAATTTTAAAATCTCGTGTGTTTAATGTATAAACGGTCATAAGATGTGGATTGTGTTGACCTTGGAGTCCGGCAGTCAGTGACCAGCGCGACTGTGTCACCAGTAGAAGTCATCGCTCGTTTGTATGTGCCGCGCGACATTTCATCGTCACTCGGAATTCCAACATGCCATCTAACTGGGAGATTTAAATCACCGTGTCACCATGAGTAATAAAAATCGTTAAAAATATTAAATGACTTACATCCTGTTTCTGTGGGTATTGAATCACTTGTTTTGACTTTTTAAAGCATTCTTTACATTCAACAGGAATGGTTACCATCTTCGAAGCTATCGGGAATTTTTGATCAATCATAGTGTCTGATTTCATTAGGTTTGGGTGAGTCACGTGTTTTTTTTGGGGTTTTATTGCAATCAGTAAAGTATTCTACATGTCCAAAAGGTTTAGGAAGGTATATATCTTTACCTCCTTGATCCCTTTGAGACAGTAAAACAAGCAAACTGTCCGAAAACCACCTCAAACCAAAAAGGCAAGCTCCAGACAACAAGCTTGAACTCCTCCAATCAAGAGTTTTTGTATCTTCCACAAGCAATTTGTGTACAATTCAGTTCCCGTACAGTGAGGTCCGAAACGACCTGGATTGATGCGTTTGCGCCGCGTCATGCGACGTTCTGGCTCCGGCGCGGCATCACGTCGGCGCAATTAGAAGGAGCAGTCTCGCGGCCGCATTGCGCCTGCATTCTGAGATACAAGCCACTGTTGCCGCCGGTCACAACACTAAACTAAAAACTTAAAGGCTCACTTTCGGCTGATCTGCTTCTTAATAAACTTGTGAATGGTTTGCGGGCTCTGCATGTGAAGTTTTTTCTTTAAAGTTACTAATAAGCAAATGTAGAAGATGCACTCCTTGAAACGCATAAAACGCTTTTATAGTACTTACTAGCTCTATTTGGAAATGATGTCGGAATTCCAAAAATATTCATCACGTCCGTATCGTGAGTTTCTTCGTCGGAATTACCTGTTTCAGATAAACTTCTATTTACTTGTACATGCAGATACCTTCTCAGAAAGCAAATAACTTTTTGATAAAACTTATAGGTACCTACCTACCTAACAGAAAGAAATAGTCGTTACTTGATACTAAGCCCTTAGTTTAAAGTAATTTGATCTGCAGCTTATCACGAGATAATGAAGTAACAGTGGTGTGCGGTGAGACTCGGGCGGCGGACGCGGCTGCGGTCAGCTCCCCCCCTCACTGCCTCCTGTGGGAACTGGCGCGGTGAGATACTGCCCGCGGCTCCGGTAGCCGCACCTCGCGGTGTACGATTACTGCAGCTCTACTGGTCTTACTAGTTTACTTCATGTCGCTTTACAAATATAATTACCAGCTTTGGTTAGGAGATATACGCAGGACCAATTATTGCGGTGCTTTAAACTAGAACTTGATCAGAATCTTCTAATTAGGCTAATAATGATTATGTTGCTGAGATTTGTACCACTATCCTTAATATTTTTTTAATTTGAAGAGAGCCACCGTCATATCAAACATTATATTCTTTCCATTTATGAGGAAACGCAGACAGTCGGGGCGCGTTTAACATAGTCAGCACTCACAATAAATTAAAGATTACCCTTAATCTGTTCGTCACTTTCCACTATTTTCCCATATGTCTGCTTCGAGATAATCCGTGTTGTAGTCGTGACTTTCACTGCGTTGTCCGTTACCTGCGGGATAATTGCCGGCCGCGAACCGTTACGTTCGGCCGCACGGATAATTGACCGGCTCCACGGTTTTGTAAAGGGCTGGCCTTTACAAAAACTCGTGAAAAATTACACCGAGTCGTCTGTGACCTTTCGACCCACACACGCAATAGTCGAGTCGCTGCTAGTCTTCCAATAATAACTTGATTGTCGTACTTAGTAACTTCATTCAGTAAAGTTGGTTTTAAGTCTTAAGGTCTAAAGGGCCTCTAGTAGCCTCTAATACTAGTACTAGTAATAAAAAAATAAAAATAGTTTATTGACTCAAAAAAGGTACACACAAGGGAAACACACATCAGTTATAACAATCTTCATGTACAATAATTTTGTTGAACACTGGTACCCAAAGTAAGATTTAACTTGTGGTATGGGTACCAGGGCTCTCGTTATTGATTTCCACAGATAGTTAGCGTGAATCGTGGATTTGTCATAATGTGTGTTTGTGTGTGTGTTTGTGGGTGTGTGAGTGACTACTGGTATGTGTGTGTGTGAGTGAGTAATGGTATGTGTGTGTGTAGTCTAGCACTAGTACTCTTATATTGGTCTAAAAGCCTTATTTTTATCAGATTGTCTGGTTTGTTGTCATGGAGCGATGCACGAATCAGAAATACAATTTTCACTCCAGACTTCAACTTCAAGACAAACTGTTTTAAAAGTAAAAAGACAAACAGTTGGGCAGCTTGATAAGCGGACGATATAATTACTGCGTTAAGTACTGACACCGTGCAGTCCGGTGAATACGATGTGTGACGTCACAGCTCAGTCGCCTGTCACGTCTCCGGGATACGACGGACCGTGGACGGCAACACTTACTTAAGGAACGTTCACACGGCGCTACAGTTACCTTTTACATATTTAATTGAATGTTTTTGTAACAATCCACAAGTACCTATCATCTTTCTCTGAAGGCTTGTTTTGTTAATCAGACAATAGTTTTTTGACTAAATAGATAAAATCCATTTAGCAACTGAAAAACGAAAGGCTATATGTGCTGAAAAGTAGCTGATAATACTTAAGATTTCATAACACGTTTATGTGAATATGTACCACGTAGATGATAAGACACATAAGACACATCCTAGGACCTTTCGAAAGGTAGGGTTAAGCATAGTTTGGGTTTGTAACCAGTGGAATAACGTGCAACCGTGCAGACATAAACCAGCCGACGGCGTTGGACGACCAGTGCAGTCTGCACGTTACGAGCAAAAAATGTGTGTCTCTGTGGTCCGGGCGCAGTGTGCAGTGCGCATGCGCGGGCCTCCTCCGTCGGTCCCGGCGCGGTGTGCACGCGATGATAAGCAACCTGTCCGTAACGAGGAGTTGTCCATGTTATCATGTGACCATATCAGCCGCTAAGGAGGTACACTAGTCTATTTTTGATCGGTGGCCAGTTTATCAGCATTTTCCAGATAAAATGTTACGTCAAAAATAATTTTCTTTTAGTTCTAGCATTCTTAAGTACAGAAGTATGTATTCCCTTTAATACATTTAGCTCCCTAGTTTTAATAAATATTGATAGCCGGCGTCCGCGCTTCACACGATCTAATTGAATGTTGGTCAGCTATTCATTTGTCGCAGTCATGGCTTGTTACCACATAACTGGTCAGTAGTTAGGGTATGCATTGTAACGACATGGACACTAACTAGGACCACTACGTAAGGTTTATCGAAGCGCTATGTAAACTTATTCATATTTTATGGCGTGTTAATTTGATACTGGTTTTTGAGTTCCATTGAAATAGTATTGCTCTAGTTGTAATGTTCTTGATCATATTGGTATGGTGAGGTTTTGTGAAACTTGTGTTTTACTAGCTGTTTCTAGGCGATTCGTTGCTCAATGTAGTCACTTCGTGTACCTACCTGGAAAAACTTTTCTCCCTGCATTTCTAGTTTCCTCGTCTACGCGGTAAGTGTCGTTTCTACCGAGAGAGCTTTTTCCAAGAATTCGTGCAATCTCGCAAGTTTAGGACTAAAATTCAATTACTACTTGACTAAATGTAATGAGTCGTATCGCGTGACCCCGGTTTCTGAGTAGACATCAAACGTTTTATACTTAGTAACATCTAATAGTTTTACATTGTAAGGCTTATTTCCTGTCCGTTTTAGGGCTTAACGCTTTTAAAACGTCGTCATAAATTGAAATAACAAGCCACAACCAAGTCTCGAGTTTTACAAGGTGCGTTTACGAAGGCAGCGAGTGAAATCTTTGACGACCTCGATGGCGCAATGGTCATCATGCCGGACCGCCGAACCTGAGGTCCCGGGTTCGATTCCCGGTTCGGTCGACATTTGTGTGATGAGCATGCTTGTTGGCCGTGGTCTGGGTGTTATGATATGTATTTATAAATATGTATATATGTAGCTATATGTAGTTTATCAGTTGTGTTAGCACCCATAACACAAGTTAATAAATAACTTACCATGGGGCTAACCGACCGTGTGTGAAAAAGGTGTCCTGACATTATTATTATTATAAATCAATGCCTTATCCGGAGCCATAAGGCTGTGTGTAACAAGCGTCGTAAACGCGCTGGTCGTGTGTTTGTTGAGTTTATAATTAATATGTTAGTAAATAGCGGAGTTTTTGTGTGACATCGACACGAGCGTGTGACATCGACACGAGCGTGTGACATCGACACGAGCGTGGATTGACGCCAGATATTTAGATATTCATGTGGTAACGGATACCGAGGAATGCCAGCGGGGATTACGGCCGAGCCGAGTGTCACTCGACAAACTCGTTTGTTCATACACGAGAAAGTGATGGATAATACCTATACGATGCGCTTAATCAAAAATGTTATCATTTTATTAAATTCTTAATCTTTATTTTTCTATGTAAACTTAAACTATCTGATAAAATGTACAAAGTGCTCACATTTTTTCTACAAAAACTTATCACTTTGGTAAGCTGACAGCTGTTACCTATTTATACAAAATTTTATCGAGGAGAATTTGCAGAAATTCACAGTAAAAACACTGCACTTTTCCCCGCCAAAATACAGAATGCATTCTTCAAGTGCATACAAGATTACCGAATCACGAACCTTGTATAAAGAACTTATAAATATTAACATGTCTCGAAAGGAATCAATCATCGAATCAGTTGGCGGGCTTTAATCGCAGCGGCCGGGGTTCGGTTCCCGGAACGTGCAAAAAGGCTGGCGCGGTAAGACCGGCTATATTATTATGTGTCGGTATAATGATGTATAATGACCGGAATTAAGCGCGAACTCTATGGCTCTGCAGTCTCTACAGGATTGTTTAAAAAACATGTTTCTGTTCATGAGTGCTTTAAAGAAGATTACGAGTTTGAGGATTAGCTTTAAGAATCGGTAAAACTACAAAGCTTTTAATTAAAAATAAATATTTATTAACATAAATCGTAACCAAATCCTCTGGTTACACTACATTTCAAAGTGAATAAAATACATTAACCGGATCACATCAACATAATATTTTAACGATAAAATATCTTCATATTTGTCCTAAAAATACCTCATATTACAGTAATCCCGGGTAAGGAGCTTACGTGTACTTATGTCAGAGTAGCGCGGGCGCAGGCGACCGCGAGCGTTTGATGCGAATATAATTACCGCGCGGAGGAAATGAGAGTCCACACTACATGACGTTTTATTAGAAACTCATGTGGACACTTTTATATTTATTGTTTAATCACACAAGTGTATTAATGTGTTTCTTAGATATGTACAATGTACTTATGTGCCTGTATTAGGCCATATCTCATTATTGCCAGTTCTGTAAGTAGTATCAGGTTTTAATTTTTTTCTCCATGCAAATGTTAATCATACGAGTTTATATTTACTTCTGAATTATTTATACTCAATAACCCACTGTGTCATATTTATGTCCATTTGAATATATCGGCGCAGGGTCTCGGCAAAATCATTTCTTAGAATTGCACTAAAACAAGTATACGAGCTATTTAGATAGAACATTTCCACCTAGCAGGGCAATAAGCTACTCAATCGAATAAATTCCTAATAATCGAGCTTCAGACGGAATAACGAATGAACGTTTTGCAGTCATTTGGCTTAAATTATAACCACCAGTTAAAGGAACAGGTTAGTCTCTGTGAGGCTAACTCTTGCACAATACTTGATGAGTACACTTAGTACTTGTATTTAGTGCTAGACTGTGTAGTGTAGGCACTAAGGCACTTGTTTTATTGCCTAGAATGCAAGGCTTTGACTGCTGATTAGGACACAAATCGTTCAATCTGTTCCGATCGTTAAGTTTCTTTAATGTCGGGATTAAACTTCGGTCGTATGTATTGTTAATACCGTCTTGTTTTGTCTTCAGTAATTTTGTCTTTCCATAAATGCTTAAGTGAAGGTATAAAGCTCAAAATTATGACGCGATTCTCGTAGTGAGCCAGACATCGCCTATTGTTCTATCCTAACAACAGTTTGTACCACTTTGTTCAAACGCAAATAATCTCGAAGAATGTTAATAGATTCCCGATAGGTAAGTGACAGGTGCCAACACTGATTATAATGAGATAAGCGAGAACAATAAGAAGTCGACAAACGTAATCGCACTGGGTTTTTTACCGACGAGTGGCACCGCGCGCTGCCGCCGCCGCGCCGGGACCATTCGGTAATTAGATGATAATGAGAGACCGGTAGTAGTCACTGTTTTGACGGTAGGAAGACCATACCTTCTGGTAGAGAATGGACATTATAGGATTTTTTATTTTTTAGATTGAGGAAACATATTTTATACTACTTTATTCTTAGCCAAAGTTGACATCTACTAAAGATGTTCTAGTTAAAACATAAAAACATTAAAAAAAAACATTGTCCGATCTATCGGTATCCTTCGTATTAGATTGATAGAGTTAAGTTAACCAATTAATTACCAATCTTAAATCAGTGTTCATTTTTTTCACTAATCTTGCGTCGATCTCTGGCAGGCTACTGGTCGCCGTGCGCCTGCGCCGCAGTTAATGCACAGATAAAAACTCGTCGCTCGCCGCCGCAGACGCCGGCGGTTTTTTCGACAACTCCCAAACTTAAAAGCTCCATGTTTATATAAGATGTTATAAAAACGCGTTTGTTTTAGTATTGTTAAAAGTTTTGTCAAAAGGGAGCTTTTTACTTTGTCTGCCATGTTTGCGGTGGAATTTGGGGTTTGGCCTCTTAATAATAAAAGGGCCGGATAATTAATTAGGGCCATTATAAAGGTTCGTTCAGTATGACATATAATTAGTAACATTCAATTTTTTTTCGAAAATATTTGTTAAATGTCTTTATTGTAGTTGTGGGAAACCGAGTGGCTTTTTTTCGAAGTTGTTGTTAAATTAATTGGTATAATGCTTGGTGTCGTATTCTCGCAAGTCCTGTGCGGTAGCGTCCGTATGTTGCGGCATACGTTTACCAGGAAACTGTGAAGAGCGTTAAGATGCCTGAGTAACGAGCGCGGCGTGGGAGCACCCTGCCGACTGCCTGCTGCCCGCAGTTATGAGAGCGTAATTATACACAAATATTTAACAATCCGCCGACGATAGAGATCGCGCGGAATTGTTGCGCGAGCGCATTGTCTTACGACACGGTAATGTTACGGAAAACACCAAGTTACAAGTCTAGTTACCCATCATCCTCCGAGCCTTTTCCCAATCATGTTGGGGTCGGCTTCCAGTCTAATCGGATTCAGCTGAGTACCCCGCAACCCGATACCCCTTGGTCAGACAAGTCTAGTTACCCATTTTTGTTATAATTAGCTATTTAGAATATTACAAGACGCGTGTATTTGTCAGCGCGTTGAATATACATATGTATGTATATTGACTAGAATTAAGGAATACATTTTGTATAAGTACTCCAAATCATACAGTTATGATACTGTACAACTCAAAAAAAAACATAAAGGCCGAATTGAGAACCTCCTCCTTTTTTGTGAAGTCGGTTAAAAAATGAACAATAATTGTTTTCCAAGATCTGACACTCAAACAAAGATTTATTTTTTGCTACGTTTGTATGTTAAGAGCGTATCGTATAACATTGTACACGTACCTGGCAGTCGTGTCTCAATTAATATAGGTCTATACTATTTTAAATAACTTATGTATGGCCATCAGGTGATATACCCATTCAGTATCTACTGCATATCTAATTCATTTAATTACGAAATAGAATGGAACCTTTACGGATACCAAAATGACCATAAACTCATATGAAACCTCATAAACCCTTTATATAGTCCACGGGAAGATGGCGTGGCGCAAGTAAATTGCGTTATAAAGTGCATTTTGCTTGTAATGGTCGGCAGCCGTATATAATCCGCGCACTAATCATTGCCAGAGCCTCTCGGAGTAAAGCGCCTCTAAATACGGTCCATTGTGCGATTTAATTCTCTTTTTATTGGACGATAATAATTTCTGAGTTGTGTGAAAGTGTTTGGCGTTGGATTTTCATTAAGATAAGTCGTGCGCGGGCGCAGGCGCCGCCCCCTCCATTACGGGCGCACGTGACTGCCGCGAAAATCGAAGTAATTTCGTGGAAGAAATAAAAGACGATTAAATAATAATGTTTTAGTGTAACCGACAGATGTGAGGCTGACATAGACACGTCGCGGTGTGGTCGTGTCTGTGGTCGGCGGCCGTTGCTACAATAATATTAATAAGTGAAGTAATAGCCGACTTCAGGGAATTACACAGCGCTACACGCTTTATATTTAGATGTTCATGTAATGCTACTTCCTCGTATTGATCTATCAAGTCACCACCACCTCGGCTGAACAGTGGCAGCAAGCAAGATTAGTTATTATTTTAATTTACTGAACAGATTGAAGGTAATATGGGCTACGTATCATAACTGAGAATGAACCTTGGTCTGAAATGTGAGCTAACATTAGTAAGTCGTAAACTGCTGACATAAACTGTAGGCAGGTTCATAAGCCGCACCGCACACCACACTCAAATAGTTACGATCGCTCCACGTGTCGCCGTGTGTGCTTACCCTTAGCTTTTGAGTATGCGCACATCAACGCCCCTTGTTTGAATGTATTTCTTACTATTTTATATCCTTTGATTGTTATTCTGCAATATACGTACACTCTTAGTTTGTCGTAACGTAAATCGTAAATATTTTATGGTTTTTACTAAATCACGCTTGTCGCATGTCGCTTCATACAGCCTGAAGTTAATTTATAATAAGGAAAATCGGAGAAAATCTCAAAATTGGAAATCCTTAGAAAAACATGACTGTAATGCAGGAATTTCAATTGTTAAATAGCAAGCAATTACTTACCTATTTCCTGAACCTACCTCATTAAATAATTAAATATCAGAACCTCGTTGTAATGTGTTGCCACTTTAGGAGTTTTCCTATAAATCGGTTTTAGATATGTTCTTGTAAAAAAAGGCAACCTTTTAATATAATTTTCCACAGTATAGGCAATATTAAATATCGAAGAGATGATCATGACTGACGACACTGATGACTTCATTAACAAAAAGTCTGTAGACAGACCCGCGAAAATCCTTCTGCAATCCCTATGATGTTTTTTATCACGGTCAAGTGTACAGATTAGCAAAACAAAATATTATCTGACTGGTGTGTGTCACGGAAAAACTTATTGAAAATATTTCGAAGAAATAATCTATTGGAGAATACCCAGCGACTTCCATGACTCGTAGATTTCCAAACTCGTGTGCATAATTAAATTACGGACACGATATATTTCTATGTAATCAGCTACAAACATCACTATCACACATGTACCTTTGGCCTTTTCACAATGCTTTTCTCGCAATAATAATGGGTGGGAACAACGACGTAAGTTCCAACTTGTGGGTTAGGTACACTGCGAGCAGCCGATGTGAGTGATGAGCCGAACGTGCTGTCATTACACCATGTTGCCAATAAACATTATAATAAAGCATCCACCGGCCTCGACAAATTATAACATTCAGTGTAAAACAGTTTAAATTTCCAAAGATTATCAATTCAAGATGATGTGTGGTCGCCTCGCAGCCTATTATTAAAATTATAATGAATAGTTATTTATAGAACAGCAATAATTCATCGACACACGTTTATCTGGCTCTTCTTAATAGCTGATACCTGACGATCATAATTTATGGAAATCCTTTGATCACGTAAACGATATTCGACATTGACATAATCGTGCTCATATGGGGGCATTTATGTTCCAGTATAAGATAGACTAAGCTGTCTGATGAATTTACTTATCGATTTTCCATTTTTCCACTTTCTAATGGTACGGACCCTTCTCGAACTGTCCCAAACATGTTAAAAAACTCACTTTTCATTCAGTTATCGACGGGGAAAGCAATAAACTAAGCCATCCATCACCGGGCTACACGCAAATACTCGCGTCACTACGAGCGCTCCCGCGTGCTTCAGCTAGGGGCCCACAGCGTCCTAGTTCTGCGCTAGTGTGAGACTGTGGTTTTGCTCGTTTCGGAAGTTAAAATTATGTTTTTTTTGCTGTACCATCTTGTCTAGGGTGAGTCACTGTGAATTTCCAAAGGAAAATTCTACGCTATGTTTTCCGGCCGACGCCGACGTAACGTTATTAGTTGCCTGTTGTAAGTAGGTAAGGTATATGGATTCACAAGTTAACTCGTTAGTAAAGTTTTTTCCAGACAAATTAATATTTTTAATATATACTGTAAAACATATTGAATGTCACAACATTATATTATCCAAACGTGTCAGCGTAATGTGATATTCAAAAACAACATGGGGTTTTTACATGTTTTGTATGTTAGGAAATAAATACCCGTAACACACAAACAGACAGACGTTTACATAGTAAGAGTATGAATGACAGCTGTGGTACTAGGAGCGCATAGAGTCTGAGTAGTGCGATCACGCGCTTCCCGGCTGCGTGCCTGCGCGTGCGACCATCACTGCGCCGTGAATAATAACGTACTCGCCCGGGATAGGCGAGGGGAAACAGGTGTATGTTAAACTAGGATTTGTTATAAGCTTTTATTATTTAATTAAGGGGTTCAGGAATTATAGGAAAAAAGTATGGTATAGATCTCTGGACCGTTTGAAGCAATTCAAAGATTTTTCACAAAGCGGTTTGTGTATACCGCGGACGATTCGTGGGCAGATGCCAGTGTAAAACGATCTCACCCAGAATAGACAGTCATTGGTTCAAATACAATTCGTTGCATCCATCATCTGTCTAGCCTATTCCCAACTACCTATATTTTATTCGACTTTTATATCAAAATGGACAACAACTCTTTCAAAATAATAAAAGTAATTGAAGAAAACGTGTACAAATCACTTCTCTGTAATAACACCACAAACAGTTGTTCTGTGTCCGTGAGAACAAGTGACAGTGTTCTCAGATCATATCACACGTATGTACGTGCCTACAGTACTACGTGTAATTATATATACAGCTTCTCTGATGCTATCGCGCGGCTCTGTTTGCCTTCTTAATGGTTTTCCGTGGAGGTTGGGCCGCGCGCCTCTGTGGGCCGACAGACCCTGGGCGGGGCTCGAGATTTTTATTCTAAAGGAACTTTAATTTCATGCTGTTAATATTAAAATGAGTACCTATTCCTGATATTTGATATTTGAGGCGTAGGAGTATCTTCGGTATTGCCTTTCAGATTGGCTAGCTCAGATTATTGCCGTGTGGGCAGAAGATACAGCGAAGAGGATGAAGCAATACATTATGTTAATGTTATAAAATAATTGCGGATCTTGTCTCAACCATTACACGTCGATAGGTACGATCTCGTAATAAACATTATCATTATATCGAGACGCAGATCAACTGTAAGGACTTAATTATTCAGTTTCCCGCCGATTTAATTAGGTAATTAATAACAACCGCCCACATTATATTGATTGCCTATGTATATATAAAAACCCGTAATATTATACTGTCAAGCAGAAGCCATTTAATTACCAATTTACCATGAAATAAAGGGCTTATCAAATTGCGTTTTTGAAGCCATCTGTAGTGCAGTGTTTTGTTCATTGATCATTTGGAGTAACGTAACCTATCACCTACTACTTAGTAACTAAGCTATTTATCTCAAATTAACGATAAAGCAAACATACAATAGTGCCTTAACCATCAGCTCCCCACACACAAGGTCACCCTGTAGCGTGGCAGTAGGTGCACCAGCTCGTCGATGCAACAGATGCCCGCACGTACTGCCCTCACGAGCTCACCTCACGTCCACCTCACCACTTTTTGTGCCCACACAGCCCTATATCATGGACCTGCTGCTAACTACATACGATTGTGATCTATAAGTGTAGTGATATAGGGTTGATATTCGGTTGTGGTAGCAATTATTATGCAAGGTGTGGTAGATAGGCTGTTAATAAGGGTGAGAGATTCAAGTTATCACTACTTACTATGTAGTAATAACGTGTCCGTGGATTGAGGCGCTCGTGGAAGGTTAAAGTTTAGAAATAATAGTAATGTTAGCACTTGAGTTATTCCCAAGAAACTACATAACTGTATTATTAGGTATGCGGTTGTTTGTTATTTAGTTCCCATGTTTGTTTTGTTCCATACTGCATTCATTGTATCCTCATTATAATAATAAGAAACAACGCTTTTCTTTCTATAGGAGTCATTTAATATGCACAACACACGACTCTAATAAAAATAAATCAGTTGTAATGGCATTTTAATGAATCCCCTGCAAGAAGGGCTTCATGTCAACAGCTCCTAAATTAAAAACGTGAATAATTAGAAGTCCATAAACCTCCGGTAATGAAGGCATCACGGCGTGTTCCGCTGAGTTATGTGAACTGTTCTCACTGCATACCGCAGGACATCTCCATCCGACAGTACCCACTACATCACGCGGCACGTTACCCACCTCTCGTGAGCACTGCCCCTAATGTGTGCGCCATCCATCTAATCTAACTGCCATTACATTCTATTAATACATTCTAAGTTTGTGTTTCTAAATACTTAACTATCTTATTTAAAGTAATAAACAATAAATTATTCCGACAAAAACAGAAGATCTCACAAACTTATAGATGCAGTCGGAGTTTGTTGAAACGTTAACGATGTGTTACAGAAACTAAGTTTTCCGTTGGTAAAGTCCACTTGCTGGATTTAAAGTTGAATGATAATGCAAGTCAAACACTCTTATCTATAACGTCCAGAGAACAAGGTTGAATTTCCCTTGACCCTGCTGGTCTCACAGTAAAATATACGATTGAACTTAATATTGATAACTAGCCTTGGTTTTAATTCGTTAACGCTCATTAGGGTGGCCATTAAATCCGCTTCGATAGCCGTTTAATTATTATCAAAAATATATTTAGTAATATCAATTAATCGACATGAGATAATGCTTGCTTTTAACATAAAGATTATTGGCAAGTGTGACGTCATCTAGTTAGTCGTGTAACCACGGATTTATATCACTGTATTTAGGAAAGAAAATGTTTTTCATGAATTTTAAATAATTGATTTTAGTCAATTTGCTGTTCTATATAATAATATCAATGTTTAAAACAATGCTATAATGTCAAAATTCTGTACCCATTTCATCCTTAGTCCTGCCTGCCCCGCGGGTTTCGTGGCCCGCCCTTCCGTAGGCGACACTAAACATAAAAAGTTAAGTGCCTTATGAGGACAGGTACACCCGGGGCACCGGGTACTATAGGTGAAACACTTAGTTAGAAATTATCACTGCCTCATTATGTTTAGATAGTATTCAATATGGTAACTATGAAAGGTTCAGGTGACCACGGTAAATTGTGCTAAGGGATTCGAACGGGAAATTACTACGCGTGAAACACTGAAATGACTGAATACCGTTTTCTTATATTTTGTAACTAAGCAAACCTTTTCAACATTTCAAAAAGGATTCCTCTTGATCAAAAGATAAAACAAACACTTATAACTCCTTGTAATAAGATATGAAACAAGACGAGCGGAGACTTCGCAGAACCAATCATACCAACTTACATAACGGCCATAATTACTAAAACTTTAATTAATTATACTTATTGTTATGCCATGCTGACGAATCACGTCATTTTGAACCTTACGTCTGACTAAATAAGAGTGCAGTTTAGTGCAGATCGTTGTAGTAAGGGATCGCTATCGATGGAGTCATCTGGTCGTCATGGCAACGGTAACACGAGTTCTGAATTCGAAGTTCGGAATTCGGAACGTGCTCTCAACGATATACCACGACTGAATAATTTTGATACTTTACACTTCTATAAAAATAAAAAATATTCTGAGAAACTGATATACGCTGACATTTACATAAATTCTCCTACTTTATTGTGACTTATAACTGATTTGTTAGGTTTGGTAGAAAAACACCCTAATCGTAGTTCCACAGATTTTATTTTCCAAATTCACGGTGTAACGTAAATATTCGTGCAAATACTTAAACGAAGCCGCCATCAAATGATTCAAGTCTCGTTGGGTAATGAGAGCAAAGCTATGAATACTACAAGTACTACCAGATCCTAGTTAAAATATCAGTAATTATTAATCAATGAGTTATCTATAATGGCTTGGCTTTTAATGGACGCTTTAGTAAATAACTTAAGCTGCAATTTATTTAGGTCGATCGTATTTACTTATGGTTCGCTTACTTATTAATTCAAGACGACTTTGCTTGCGAAACAGTCACTGATAGGTTTTATGATCAAAATGTAATTTTGTTTCTGTCATCCATTACCTAGAGGTAAACAAACACGAATCGTGCTATTATTGGATATTTTTTTTATTGGATAAATATTTTTTAGACAATGTAATTAGTCACTGAATAAAAATTAATGAATCTTCCTCGCGAAACGATCAAGACTGTTTACATAAGTATACAGGGTGCGCTCAAAGTATGGAAGCAGGAGCAAGTACAAGTCACGTCTGTGTTCAATATGTCTGTTGGAGACAGGAGTCGCTCAGCCGCGAGTGGAACGCAAGTGGTAGGAACAGCCAGTTTACACGTGTACTGTGGTGCCCCGTGCTGTCTCCGTGACCAAAATGGAACTCTCACTTAACAGCAACCTGTATCTACTTACTTATACACATAATGTCCTGTTAATGTATGTCCAGACTTTTTTAAGGTGCTGTAGATATTGTCGTGGTACCTACTTAGATTTTTGAATAATTGGGATAATTCTGTAGTTTTAGAACGAGAGACAGCTAAGGCTGAAAACAAATGTTAAGTAGTTATTTCTTGTGTGTCAACTTCTTTCTTTCACAAGCTTCAAAACGATTAACGGCTTTAAATAATATTAGTAGATACTGATGCTAGCATCAGGAATATTAGTTACAGTCATAAAAATAATTAACATTTACCTAAACATTTATAGTGAATTCAAAACAATTTTCTATTCAATTACAACAATTCAAAAACCCTGCATGATTTTTAACTTATTCAAGGTATTATCATAATTATTTAACATTTTTTGAATAATAATCACATAAAGATGTTAGTAGGTGCGTGTAATGTACGGAACTTATGATAATTGGTGTTATTTCACTAGTTTTCTTTATTTAACCCCTATAAGTTATGATAATAGTTTAAATATATTTTCTTGGTCGTGCTAGGTAATGGTATTAATGTGTATAATGAATAGTAAACAAGTATTTGGTGCGATACGGTGTCAACTAAAATATTTTTAATGGGACGTGTTCCTCTGGAGAGGGTGAGAAAATATACCGTTATTACCTTGATAAATACACTTATTATAGTCCTAAAATAAAGTTAAGAACTCATAATAATATCGTAAGTTACCTTATCTATATTTATTAGCCGCTACACTTTATACGTAACCTGCCGAAAGTGTTTAAGTTTCATGACCACATTAGTGTAATTTCAACTTTATGTTTAAAATACTTTGATTTCGATAAGGAAACGAATCTGGGAATGTCCGCCCTTCCCACGGAGCTATTAATCCAAATGTTTTTTAAAGTGTCTAAGATACGATACGATTACGTTCGGGTTTTTGGATTTTAACTAGGGAGCAGTTTAATTGGGTCTACTTTTTGTCAATTCCCTTCTACATAGCAAAATTTCAAAGAGTCAAAAGTTTTACTCTAGTAGACATATAAAACCATCTCCAGAGATGATACAATTTGTAAGCATAATAATGAAGTGACCATGCTACACGATGTTACGAACTGCTCGCGCACGCCCGAACATTACTTACGCGACCAATCGTAATTTAAATAATAATGATATTTATTTATAACTAGCGACCCGCCCCGGCTTCGCACGGGATATCAATATTTCCCCATAATTTAATGGATGTTATTATACATATAAACCTTGCTCTTTAATCACTCTATCTATTAAAAAAAACCGCATGAAAATCGGTTGCGTAGTTTTGAAGAATTAAGCGTACAAAGGGACATAGGGACAGAAAAAGCGACTTTGTTTTATACTATGTAGTGATACAAGTCGATTGCGTGCGGTGCACTTTCATTTACATCTATAATAATGAATAATTTATAATGCATATTTATTCCCATATTATAAACTGTCAAATATTTATCAATAACTGATTGTTTTATATCCCTTGCTGTGCCCATAGGAAACCTATTGCTTGAAAAAGCTTCTGGTTACTATAAAAGTCAAAAAGCAGTATATCAATTAATATCAGTAATTGCCTTTCATCTTCAATTAAATCTACAAGATTATTTATCAAGTGGTGACGTCGCGAATACCTTCCTGAACTCATGATGACGTGCAATAACAAATCCGTCGATACCTCCGTCCTGACGTGACATCCTTATCAGTGCATCTGTCGCGTGTCGATGCACATCGATAAGCTACGGAGGTCAGCGGGACACCGCTAGTGTAGTAGTATACAAAGACGAGTCGGCTTGATGGTCGCTCAGATACAGATAAGGCTCCTCACGATAGTTGGCTAATTTTAGTAGTTTAGGTTAAATTGGGTTGCTGCTTCCAAGTCGTTTAGTAGTGCTTTTCTGAATGAGATGGATGGTTAGAGCTGAGCATAATGATTTAATGTTAGTTACATGTAATTTTTTCTTTTGTAGTGACTTTGATAAGTATGTAAAAATTGAAGTATATAAATATTTAGCCAAAAATATAGCCTGATCAAAATTCTAAGTCAAAGAGCTCACATAAATATTTTTAAGTTTCCTAATTTGAAATTGAATCTCACAAGAAATTCTATTTATATATGTAAGTAAACGCAACAACTATAGATTACAAACAACCACTTGATCCATATTCTGGACACCGCGGGCGGATTACGTACAAAGTCTTCCAATATGACGTCATGTTTCTAAACAAAAGACGTACGTGCCAGCCCTGCACCCCTCACCGAGATAAAGACTTCTCATAGCCGGAGCCGGCTGTACCCGGGCGTAACCGGGTATAACCGGGTGTAACCGGGTATAGCCGGATTAAGATGCGATCTGAAGCAAGGGATATTGGGATCGGAGGAGCCTTGTTAACATGCAAGTGCCTGTAAAAATGTGATAAGCTTTTGTGTTTTGCTGAAGGTGAAAAGCTTCAGGTAATGTGAACGGTTTTTGAAATAAGTACTTACATATTATGAAACTTATCTGTTTAGGAGACAGGGGAGAAATGGGATTAGGAACTCGTTTAAAAAAAATTCCTAAGATAAAAGTTTTGCTATTTTTCAAAACTTTTTATTAAGCAAAGTTTAACGAGATCTATTTTCGATTTAACGTGATACTCCATGGTGGTCACGTAGAGGCTGTTCGCTGTCATTTTATTTACGATCGGAGTACTTCATATTATACAGATTTGTGAGCCCCTACTTTAAGACGTTTTATATCTCCATCCGTCTTGGAGGCGCGTCATTGCAGGGCTCGGTAGGGTCACCATGAATTGTACGGTCCTTTAGTAAGCTCCATCAAAGTATATAATAATCTACCAAAGAACATAAAAGATGAACCTAAAACTCCAATATTTATAAAGAAATTAAAGCAATTCCTCAACGACAAATGTTATTACACAGTAAAAGAATACATGGAAGATAAATCCTTTAATAAATAAAAACTATATAAAAGTACACACATACAAATCATAGCACAAACACACACACACGGACACACACAAGCGCACACACCCATTCACACCGACACTCACATGTACACTTAAATTAATATGTTTTTAAATATAATTATAACTTAATAATAAGCTAGTAGTAAAACTCTCCACCTTCTTTAAGCTGTGCCCTATAGGGTCCATATTGTCACTGATGTAAATGTACCACCTGTTATAACATATGGAATGCTAATAAAGAATTGAGTATTGAGTATAGTACTTTTGTTAAGGGATGAATGTGTATCAGTAAACGTAATGATTTCTAATGGGAATTTCTAAACTTTATTTACCTATTGTGGCAATTTGTGACATTTTCCTTTCACAAATTATGTATCTTTAAGATGCAGCCTGTATAAATCCTCCCAGTTACAAAAGGGACTTTCGCTTTCTTAAGCCTTGTAATATCGAAGTAGAAAATGTAATTTCATTGGCACATACAAAAGTTCTACATATATAACTTTTGAGGCCAGCATAAAAGAGTCTTAATTTAATGTAATCTGGTATCGTACCTCAGTCACCGCAGCATCTGGTGGTGCACTCCGGAGTCAGGTCACGCGCGCCCCCTCGCTCATCCACTCCGGTAACGACCTACTTATGTTACATCCCCCCAACCCACCAGGCTTGTATTGTTTCCTACCAGGAATATTTTACACAAATGTTATTGGAAAGTAAAAGTTGAGGAGGATTTGAGAAATAGGGGACAATCGTTTTGTTTTGTGTGGTAAAATAAGAGATGCGTTGCGCGTTGATACTAGAAAGTGAATCAATCATCTTAATATTGGCAACTGCTGTTAATATATGAGGATATTAATTTTATAATTAAACACGAGCCCGGTTACTGTGAAATCTATGCTAAAAATAATAAAAAACGCGTGAAAAGTTTGTTTGTTTGAACGTGTTTCATAGCCTATTTATCGAGGAATGATGTAAGCTTTTATCCGAAAGCACGAATTAGTTAAAAAATATATATAATCCATGTGAAACAGCTGGTTATTGATTAAAATAAAGTTACGCATAATTAAATACTTTACTGAAATCTGTAATAAATCGAGCGTTTAAAATCCCCGCCTCCTTAACAGATGAGCAATATTTAAATTGGCGGCATCTGGTTAAAAAATAAAAGTCTCACTTTCCTGTGTGGCCTTATAAATTGAGTAACAAGGTGTCCAATAACGTGTTATATTCCACAACGAGGAGGTTGTAACGTTTTTATCCAACTCTTTTGTCAGGCCCTTTATTTAATTTAATACTTTTTTGAATGAGTTATTATAGGCAGCGATGATATTATAATTTATTCACGGGGGGTCAGTGTGGGTTCGACTGATAATTATCATTTGTAAGGTCAACGCCATTCAAGGAGCAAATAAAATAGTTCAGATTTAATTTGGTTTGTAAACTATCTTACCTTACCCGTTCTATTTGTAGCAAGTATGCAATCTCATGTAGATAATTAAATGCATCATCAATCACTGCAATTAGCTCTTAAAAGTAGTGATTTTATACCGCGAAATAGTGTTTATGTATGAAAGGTTTCGAGCGAAATATTCGCACTAAAAGCTAAATGAATGGTTTCTCGAATGTTCTGAATGAAGATCAGACAGAAACAAATGCCTATCATTAACGTGAGCCGACCAATCAAGACCTGAAATACCTGATCGCAAATTGATTTAGTTCACATCAAATAAAAGAATTTAATGCCAGAGTTTTATAAGATCGCTAACATTTGGCATTGATTAATTGTATTTGAAACGTTCTTGATAAATTGTAACCATCGCATCAGAATAACCGTCATGTGCACCAGACGGCTGTAGAAAAGATAAACTTATTGCAAAATTACAGTCGAGTTAATCCTGTACTTAAAGCATTTTCTATTTAAAGTATCGAGATTATTAGCGATTACTTATTTGCACTAAGTAATGCCGCGCACATATCGCATTTTCTTTACGATAAGTGGAACCAGTTACTATAAATTAAAATGCAATAAAAACCTTATAGTTGTTGGTTTTCTCAAGTCATACGAACTGATTTGAAATAGAAATGTTTGTAGTGAGGAGTAGACGAGTGTCGCAGATACGTCAGGCGTCGGCTGCGACAAGCCCTGCTCATATACATGCGCGCTTGGCGACGCCGCCCGGACCGGTCCCGGCCAGCTAATTGACGTCGGACAGGTACGCCGCCGGCCCGACACATATGACGACACACGAATCTCGCAATCCGAACCAACAAACCACTACATTAAATTCAATTTACATCGTCCGGTCCGCTATGCAGAATTCACTAAAGCCTTCGACTAACTTAACATTAAAGAAAGCTGCGCAAATCTCACGCAAAAAGTCGCGCGACATTGATCTGTTGTCGTCTTGGAATAAAAGTCATTTTATTGAGTGCTCGCTCAGCCGTTGTCACGTTTTATATCATTGAAAAACCTGGAACCCGTTATGGTGATGCAAGGGTTTACACTGGGCCCACTTGAAACCATTTTATATCTTAATCTGTAGGGTCAGAGTTCGATATTGCATGTGCTGGTCGCGTGTGTTGCGTCTGCGCTCGGCTGCGGGCGGAATGCCCCGCCAGGAACCTGTCCTGCGTCTGAGAAATGCACTTCAAGTCTGCTTTATAAAATTCACGTGTGGAACGCATTTACTACGACGATGATTCACATTTTATAGCAACCTTATCTTTTAGAAGCTTTTTTGTACTAAGCTTCATGGCTCGTTAGTTAAATTATTTAAACTTTATTTTGTTCATGATTCAGTCGGAACGTCTAATTGAGACCTCTATCTGAATTGGAGAATTAATTATTTTATTTGTGCGTTTAACTTTGTTAATTGACTATAGCTTCCGCAATTAATATCTATTTTAAAGCAATTAACCATTTAATATAGTTTTCATATTTATTGTCTTCCGGTTCAATGATATCACTTACCGACTTCGATACTGTTATAATTGAAAATCTTTGGCGGCATTAAATATGTCTTCATTCACTTGTCACGGAATTTAAAATTAATTTGGACAGGTTCTTGTTTTCTTGTTAAAGCTAGAGTTGACTTACAGGTCACACGTTCATAAATGGGTGTTAATGATTTATCTTGTGTTTGCTATACATCATGTTTGCTATTGTAAGTCGAACAGATTCGGCACGTCTGAAGTGAGGTGTGTGAATATTGATTTTTTCTTCCAAATGTGTTTCGCCCGGTCATCGATCACGTTCGTGTATTTTGACATTAACGATGCGTTAAAGCTGTGCAAATATTCTCGTAACTGTTGGTTATTGTACGGCGAGTGGCATGTGTGTCTGTTTGTCACGAGTCAACGATGACTGATTTGTTTAAACACCGACCTCTTGTACGGTAATTATATGTTACTCGGTTATGGTATTTAGTTTACGGAGACGTATTTTTTTTAAGACGTTGTTAGAAATTTAGAGTATATATATGTATTTAGAGGATTTGAATTTTAGTGCTAATCCGGTAACATTTACAAAATCAGCTTAATTATTCGTCGTTTCTCTATTTATTGAATTATGTACTTCTATTCCCTGAGGACTTATTAACAACTCTAAATCTTGATTATTGTTATGCTTTACATCCTCATTCCTTAGTAAGGCTTAGAAACTTAGCTGTACATTCCCTCAGGGTGAGCAGAAGTGCGTAATTGCCTGTCAGTCATAACATAACGTTGAACCCTTTCCTAACCAGCTACTCTAATCTGATTTATTGCAGACTAGCTTCTGCCCGCGACTTCGTACGCGGATCCTATCCCTTGTGCCAGCGACTACGGGGTCAGCAAAATCAAAGATCTGAATAGTCTGATATTGAATTTTAAGGGCGTTGACTTGAAAACAACGGAATACGCATAACCATTAGAAACGTTCCATATATTAAATTTTTGTACTTTAACGGCAAAAGCACAGCAGACTAAACAAAACGCTGAGAACTGAACCGCAATAGACGTGACCATAAGGATAAAAGTAGTGATTCTAATTAGTACGCATTTAAGTTGTGTGTGGCAAAAATATTACACGTATTATTACGTAAAAAAACATTAAATAGACGACAAAGTCGTGGTGACTTAGTGGAAGTCGTGGTGGTTTAGTGGGTAGGTCATACTTGAGAGATTAGTTATCTCTCAAGTATGAGCGTGCGTCTTTGATTCCAGGTCTGGCAAGTGCCTGCCAATGCAACTTTTCTAAGTTCGTATGTACTTTCTACGTATATTTTGGATACCAATGACCGTTATTTCGGATGGCACGTTAAACTGTAGGTCCCGGCTGTCATTGAACATCCTTGGCAGTCGTTACGGGTAGTCAGAAGCCAGTAAGTCTGACACCAGTCTAACCAAGGGGTATCGGGTTGCCCGGGTAACTGGGTTGAGGAGGTCAGATAGGCAGTCGCTTCTTGTAAAGCACTGGTACTCAGCTGAATCCGGTTAGACTGGAAGCCGACCCCAACATGATTGGGAAAAAGGCTCGGAGGATGATGTATGACCGTTATTTGGAAAGGATGTTAAACTGTAGGTTCCGGCTGTCATTGAACATTCTTGGCAGTCGTTATGGGTAGTCAGAAGCCAGTAAGTCTTACCAAGGGGTGTTGGGTTGAGCGGGTAACCGGGTTGTGGAGGTCAGATAGGCAGTCGCTCCTTGTAAAACACTGGTACTCAGTTGCATCGTGACTGGAAGTCGATCCTAACATAATAGGGTAGTGTCCAGGGTCGAAATAATGAAATAATATTTAGTCCGCTTTTTAGATAATCAAAAAATATTGGATACGTATTTTTCTTTTTTTAATTAAACATAAAATGACAAAGATAATACACTTCAAAAATTAGGAGTGGGGGCCTTTTACGTCACAGTGTCCTGAAAATTGTAGCAACTTGTGACGTCACACTCAACTTTAACACGCTATATCTTAACAAGTTCTGATCCAATTTAAAAAAGAAAAAATACGTATCGCTTAATTTTGGACAATCTACAAGACGGACTAATTATTATTTTTTAGGAAACTAGCCTATTGGGACAAAGGCTCTTGAGATAATAACGACAATAATAATGAGATATAGGCACCGCAGGACATCTGAGGCTGATGACGGGGAGTAGCGACCCCGCGGGGCTATATATACTGAGTTCTCCAGGGAGTGTATACTGTCCCCCATCTCTGGCCGGTCGGAGTGAACCATGACGGGGGTAGATCTCACGCCTCTGGCTTGGCTTGGCCGTCCAGAGTGGAGTCGCCAGAGCAGGATTAGTAGCCCTGCTCGGAGGGTAGGTGCCTCATGGTAAGCACAGGGAGCGCGTAATCTGCGTTTAAAGTCTGCCGAGGTATCCTCACCCTTCAGCCGCTCATGTCCCTGTTGCCCTCTTGTTGTTCCCGGGGGCCCAGTAAGTGAGGTGGCGAGTCTCCACCTGCCATTTTTACATGTAGGTACCTAATACATTGTCATCCACTAACATCCCATCACAATAGCCCAAGTAGTTTTCCTCTATAGTTAGCAATAGTTTAGCACAGAACCGGGGATTGTCTTTTTTTTAACGATGTCCACCGGGGATTGTCCTTGGGTTCATTTCTATAGTGTATAAAGGGATAATCGTCGGTTTTGTGTCACCATTTCATTAAAGTTGTATCAAAAGGGCTTCAGCGTGTTGGCTTCGGCCCCACGTTTGCCTTCCAAAAATTCGGAACTCTGTAGTCCCGAGGTCTGGAAGAGACATACAAAATAATAATGAGATATAACGCAACAAAGTCGGAGAGTGGGGGCTCGTGACGCCACGTCTAGGTATGTAAAATTTGTACTAAGCAGTGACTTAACACGAAATTCAAGCTTTGTTGTATCTTCGTTATTATTTGTTTGTGAGAGAGAGAAAAGAAAAATACGTGTCCATTATTTTAGGGTTATCTAAAAGACGGACTAATTACTTTTTTTGATACCTATTTCATAACATTCATTTCTATACATTTCTAGTGTAGTATTGCTCTTGAAGTTCCACAAAAGGTGTTCCAGATCTTCGATGTTTATACGTCAATAGAGAGTGCTTATCAGATTGAACAACTTTTGCTAAAACGTCATACTTCTATATGCTATAGTCTAGCTGGGCCCCTGGAGTTCCACATCAGGTGTTTTAGATCTTCAATTTGTATAAGTCAATAGAAAATGCTAATCAAATTGAACAACTTTTGCTAAAACGTCATACCTGTCTATGGTACAGAGAAGCTGGGCTCTTGGGGTTCCACATCAGGTGTTCCAGATCTTAAAATTTATTATCTCAGCTGAAAATGCTCATCACATGAAACAATTTTTGCCACGGCACCATTTTTGTATCTCTTATAGTTTTGTTGGTCTGTTGGAGTTCTGCATCAGGTCTTCAAGTTTCGAAGATAAATTATAGCCTATATGTTGACCAGGCTATATATAATACTGATACAATAAAGAAAAAATCATTGAAATCCGTTCAGTAGTTCGGAAGATTAGCGTGTACAAACAAACAGACATACAGACATACAGACATAATTTTTTTTTTGGATTTGTGCTCCATTACTGTTTCTGAACCCCACCCAATTATTATTTTTTTTATATATTCAATGTACAGACACAGTTTTTTTACAGATTTATTATATGTATAGATAACATTTAAATGCAGATAATTCTGTACTGCAAAATATTAATGGTTGTCATTTATGTAAACAAACAAATTCAATGAATATAACCCTTGTTTCTGAATTACATGCACCCAGTTAAGATATATCTCCTAAAATAAAATGTAGCAATATTTAGGAACCGAAATTAATTTAGCAAAACAAGTGGCTGACCCGGGAATCGACCGCGCGTCCCCAGTGGCCACTTAATTCCATTACTAATTCACCGGACACACACCAAATTAAAATAGCCAAAGTTCACCAGCCTTGAGACCTCATGGGAAAATCACCCTTAGATATAAGAATGTATTATATGTTTAGCGTGGAAAGTCGCGTGAAGGCGGCGGTGGTGGTTGGGACGTTATGCGCGGTATGCGGCGGTATCTAGATGGTCCGCGAAGAGTTTTTTAATCCGTAATGGCCGCTGTTGCTGATAACGGACAGTATGATATACTGACAAACAACGAATATTTTGGAAAATGTACGCCTTAGTGAGGAGACCGATTTTTACCAAAAGTTTCCCTAAAATATTGAATATGGAAGCTATAGAGAAGAGAACACTTTCTTAAACAAAAGTTGATTTATTGATATGAAACACTTTGCTAAGTTAATTTAATGCAAATGAATAATTACTTTTAGACCAAAATGCCACCCACAAGTTAAACCTCTCATTATAATTTAATCCGCAAAGTGGTCGCAAAGCCTACTTGCTAAAGCATTTCAATATGATAATGTTCAGCGTTATTGATGTTTATTTATGCATAGATACATAACTTTTCCAATGCCTAGCTGTTGACAAATTCAGTCAGTTTTCATTTAAATCAACCAGATTATTACGAGCGAATGAATTTCCAATATAAATTAATCTTAGACGTACTTAAATACAGAGAGAAATCTAAAACTGGCTTCTAAGAGTTTTGTGTAAGTAGCCAGGCTCGTCAGCCAGAGTCCTGATAAGATCTGACATAAGAACTGGTGCAATCAGGCGCCTCCAGCTACGGAGATGCTCAGTAATGGCAGCTAACAGGACATTAATGGAGTGCATCCAGGAACTAGGGTGAGAACACACGGAGATGTATCGGGCATATCACATCATTATAGTAATAGGATCTAAGTACTGGGATATACATAGTTTTATGCTCGGAAATTAATGACATAATTAAAATTTTATGTTTTTAAATATACTTCTTGAAGGATTAGGATTTTGCGTGTGTATCCAAGGGAACGACTGAGAGATTCAGAACTACTGAAGTCGCAACCACTAATAAAAATCGTTAAATATCATGTCTGTCGCCATACTATCTAACCGAGTACGACACTTGCCCCGGTAGTCCGGTGCGCGATAATGAATGGCCGGCGCGCACGGGACAGCACTGAACCCGCGACCCACCGCTGTGAGCCTAATGTCCAGCGCCGCCGGGTCAATGGGTTACTTTGTTTTACTTAACAACGAGTACTTACCGCATGTTTATAATGTAAAAGAAAGTCAAATTCTATGTTAGGTAGAAATTAGAAGTTAACTTGTGGGTACATTAAATAATTACTCAACTTAAAAAATGTAAACCCACAAAGTTAAAAAGAAAACGGAGAGTAATGACCTTATTGAATAAAATATTCACAAAAATAAAACACCAGAAAATATAATCATAATTGACTCCATAAAGTACGTGTTGACTCCCACCGCCCAATAGCCGTGATAAGCAGCATAATGTTAATTTAAACGCCATTAAACTTCCATGACAATTAAACATTTATAACCGGGACAGTTCACAAAAACCATAAACAATAGGCATGCATGCAATAAACTCACTCGTCCCGGAACCATAACAGGCCATAACATTTCCCATATAGTGTAGCACTAGAGATAAGGGTAATTGCACACGGGGGCACGATGCGCTGTCGACAGCCGCCGGACACGACACGCGCGTCGCTCACGTGCAAACGGCTTAATGTGCATGCTTCACTGCAGTCTATCATAATGTTATGAAAACTTATTAGTGGGGATGGAAAGTAGCTGTTTATAATTAGAAAATGCACCTTAAAGTTTAATGTTATTCATTATAGAGTTTTAAATTTTCGTTAAGCAAGCTACATAGTAAGTGCATACATATCTACAGTAGGTATGTCTTTCAGTATTTCCTTATCCTTTTAAAGTTATTGTTTATTTTTAAAGCAAGCTTTCTTACAACAAAATATGAACGTTTGTATCGTCGTCATAGCCTAAACACGTCCAGTTCTGGACAAAGGAGTTTTTGGAAAACATTTGTACCGTGTTTGTACCATAAACTATAAAATTTAATATACTTATTCAGTATCACACTATACGTAACCACTGCCACGCCAGGTGTCGCGAACACGCCCAGAACGTCATGTTGAGCGCGACAGTTAACTTGATTTAACTGCTAACTATTCAGAACAAACGAATCTATATGTAAATTGTCAGCACAGTTCTGTGACAGCGCTAGGTTATAATCAAGACCACTTCGCGCCTAGCCTGATATATTACTATACGGAGGTTCTACTTTCAACACACTATTATAAAGTGAGAATAAATGGGAGAAAGGACGCTCGAATCGATAAAAGTAAAGTGGAACGAGCACGAGTGTTCGTTCTTCTCTTATGCAAACCGGTGGACAGAGTTAGATAAAATTTTACACTAAAATTATAGCTTATACATTAAAATACCAAGTATACTACTATTCATCGGGATGCAAGAAGTAGTTCTTTTGGGACTCGAGTGAAACCGCGTGGAAACGCTAGTCTTTCACAGATTTCACTGTTCGCCATTACTGTGTAGCGGTACTGCAGTATGTAGGGCAATATGCTTCCACTGCTATTAGATAATGTTAGATATAAACGCAGGCCCTTATGAACATAATCTAAGATTTAACACTCTGCTTAAGCTATGTTTAATTGCTGACAACTTATTGACCATCAGTGAGTTCATAAAGTTAATGGACATTAATTGAAATAAAAGCTGTGTGAAACAGAAAGCTTTTTAAAGAACTTCTTATTCGAATTTTGAACTTTAGTTTTTCAGAATCAAAATCCATCATCAAAATAAACTTTCAGCTTATGTTATCAAATTAGTCAATGGTATAGTAGACCAAGTATTCACTGGTCCCTGTCAACGCAATCTGCATCAGTTAATCACTCCATTGTCTATTGTTAGTATCACGAGTCCATCTCACGGTCAGCTCTATCGGAGATGATACTGACTGCTATTGGTTTAGGTTTCAAGACCGATACATACATACCTAATCTAACTAGGATGTCGCGAAATTAAATTCTTAGTTCTTAGCTAGAGCCTGCACCTTTGAGAAAGGACTTCTTTCACCAGATATAATTGTAAGGATTGACAAGATAAAAATTCAATATGACATCAGACATTGAAAACAAAGCGAACAGTGTGTTATTCATAGTGTTCCGTAGAAAACCTTGCGGTAAAGATCATAAGGATGACAGGATCGCGAATAACATACGAGCGCATAGCTAACTTGAACTTCAATTCAATAGGTAAAAACCATTCTCCGAGCCTCGCATAAGGCAATATCTGGCGCGAGTGACAATTCACAAGTATGTAAAGTTGTGAATAAAACATCGACGGAGAGGCGGCGACTGTCACACAGCTTCAATTAGAAACGCGAGATTATTCCGGATTACCGTCATACTGCTGAATAATCCCCGCGCGGTATTATACGTGCCATTGTATTGAAATGCTGCGCCTGCGTCAGTGTGACCTGTCCGCCACTCCTGCGCACCTTATTGCTATTTTAGTCGATCGTGAAAAACTTTGTGAGTTTTACATGATGTTCATGTAAGAAATTCGTTTTTTTTATCTCAATGTGTATATTTTATTTTGTTAAATCAATGTTGCTGTCATGTTCAGAAGCCCGTATGTTATTTCACCATTCTAGATAACAAGTAATTTATACAATACGTGATCGATAAATTTGTACTTTTAGTAATTGATGCTCAGATCAAAGAAATATGCTACAACTTTTATTCAACATTTTCCTGCTTAGTTCCGCTTTCCATAATACAAGCGTATTAAGTTATTAACTTGAAACTCTGCTTAACATAATGTTGCGATAATCATTTTGATATAAGTTAAACGCGCCGTAACCAGTGCGCGACACGTTTCTTAATAGCTCCTTTAAATAGAGGACCCGGGGACCTGCCACCCTCAAGCAACGCCCCCGGGGGCTCGGATACACGACCAGCTCCCCAAGTCATTTGAATAACAATACGATACGGGAAATAAATAAACGAACTTTATCTCGATCTGAAAGATTTTCCATTTCCTTGAATTACCTACGTACTACCTGTGTTCCCCAATCCACCTCCGAATGTTTATCATTTTCTTCATCAATTTTACTCTGCAAGAATATGTTTTCAGGATCTGAGTCATTTTAATGTGTGTAATTTATAGGGGAAACTCATTCTCTCACGGTGTTATCTGTCTAACTTTACTATTTGAGTATTCCCAGCTTTTAAGTTAAATAGACTCGTAAAATCCGTTTAACTACGCAAGTAAAGTAACGTCAATTGAACGACCTTTCTTCAAAGCTTTAATAGACCCATAAAAACGATCCCGATAATGAATTGAGTACATTTCTTATTAATTAAGTTTAATTGGTCTCTATAAAGCAATCCGGTGAACAATTGGAAAGTAATCAACTAATAGGTTTATATTGAAGTGATGGTTTATTGCTGCAGGTACGTTTATTGGTGTAATCGCGAGTGAGTGGTCTCCCCGGGCGGGCGCGCGGGGTGCGGCATGCGGAGGGGGGGGGGAGGTATTGGTATGTAAATGAGATGATCGTCGTGATTCACGTGAACTGCCGTATCGACAAGTGGGAACTAGGACATACGGAGGTAAGTTCGGTACCGGAACGCAGCCTTTCTATGAAAAGCTAAAATGAAATATTGTCTATTTATCGTATTTTACTATGTAGCCTACTCAGTTACCATCTAATTCGCTATATTTTCAGTTAAGTACACAAAGACGATATGAAAATATTGAAATAACGGCGTTAAATTATTAGATCTAATCCAATTAAGTATGATTACAATTTGTGGTTTGAGATAACAATTTTAAAATCGTAGATTTCTCTATAGGTCAGAATACAAAACATATTAATTGTGAAAAAAATCAATCTTTTATGAATACATAAATATTACTAAAAAAAATGAAAATAACCAGATCGATACAAAATTGGACTAGTTTACATGCTAAATCATCACACTTATCGTGGTCAGCCGCAGCAGACCCGTCCGCAATACACCCCCGTATGTCATCACAATCGTGCCTCGCAAAGAGCAGGGCGCGTCCCGCTAGACTCAGATAATCCGCAGCCTGCCAGATTTGTGCCCCACTGTCGCGGATTCCATAGCAGTTACTCGATTACTTGAGAACTTGAAGATAAGTGTCTTCAACAGTATGATATGTACCTATCTGTCTACTTTGTTTAGGAATCAGCTAAAAGTGTGCTGTCTTGTATTTTATTGACGGAATCATTTTGTGCCATTGTTTACCTAAGTATACAGAAAATATATAAGAAAAGAGTTTCACACATGAAGCTTTCTGAAATCTGGCTTTTCCAAATAAGAGTTACCCATATGACTTTCTTTTGAACTGAAGCTTACCATATCTATGTGTTATTATTGGAACCATCGGAGTGTTTAGTTTAAGTAATGGCTGACATATTTGTATATAAAGCAGCGTCTTTTTCGAAAATATACCCTCAACAGTGTAATAGTGTTACAACACAATTTCCTAAGATATCTCAATCAATATTTATCCTGAGAATTGCCCGTAACAAACCGCTTGACGACTCATTCAAACGTTAATATTGAAGTTAAGTATACACCAGCGGTATTATTCGCGCTGCGTGGGCGCAGTCGCGGTGCTGAGTAAATACTCTATCATGGTATAATATTGGGGGTATTGCGATATTGGTGTTATGCAAGTAGGGCATTCATTGTTGGCAGTGGACGCCAGTGGTGTCAGTGGTGCCTCGTTAGGGCTAAGGAATGGATGCTATTGGCATTAAATAAGGTGATTTTTGTCCTGTTATTCAGCTTCTGAAGTTACCTACTTTAATAGTGCGTTAACTCGTATGCCGAAAACGCGCATCCACCCGAACACAATTGATCTACTGCTCTTTAATTAGCAGCATACAAGAGGTTAAGACTTCTTTACCCTAAAGTATAATTAACTACTTATCTCATTTATTTAAATTGCAGTAAGTTAATGCTACATACGGCTATGTATGACTATCAGTCGACTGAACATCCAACTTCCGTGTAATCTCATGTTCATTTAAATTCAAATGCAATTGATAACCACGCTCTCCCTGCTGGACTGCATAGACATAAAGTGTCATATCATACGCATGCGCGGTGACAGCTGTCAAACCGAGCCGCAGATAAAAACCTGCTCGTGCTATACACTCATGCAAATTGTTATACACTACCAGTGAACTGCCGACTGATAGTTTCCTCGAACCTTGGGCGAAGATACATGGGAAACTGGCTACCATCGGTGGTTTCACCCACATCCCGTCGGAATTAACTCCCATCATCCGAATAAACAGTAGACTATCGACCTCCAAAGTACCACTACCTATATCTGTGCCCAATTTACTCTAAATTGGTTCAGCCGTTTCAATGTCAAAGTGTAACAAATCAACAAACAAACTTACTTTCGCATTTTATGAGTAAAAACAAATGCTACTGATATTTTCCTTGAATGGAAGATATATGGGAAATTACTTGAGACGGTATGCGATGTCGCAATCCCATGCATTGGCGGGAAGTGGTCGACTGCAGGTTGGCAAACTATCTGGGAACGCCATTGTTCGATAGTTAGCCGCCTTATACGTACAACACTCAGAAGTCGAGATATATACTGCTGTGTTACGCTGACATAGGTAGGTATTCTCTCACATGAAATAGATGACAGTTAGCTTTTGATAAATCATTGAGTCAAGGCCAATTTTGGTAGTAAAACAGTTGTTAATAAAACGTGCAGTAATGATTAGAATAACAAGATAAAATTATGTATATGAGAAAGCTTCAAGTTAGTTCAGTAGGCTACTTATAACTTAAAATGTATAGTGACAGTCAGTAACTAACGTTTACAGTAATATATTACATACTCGAGTCTATGAAAAATGTTACATGTATGTTCGGAGTCCATCCCGTCCATCAAGTGTCGTATTTTATGCGTACAATGATGACAAGAATAATTACAGTACTTCATGCGTCTGAATGCTCATTCAAATGAAACTCCGCTGTACCGCAGGAATTTAGTAATTGGTCGTATGTCTATATGACGAACTAGCTTAGCCAGCGGTTTTACCCGCGTCCCAGTGGATTTGCTTTCCGCACACATGGATTCAAAGTAGCCTGCTTATATGTTATTTTTGTGGTGCGCGCAGTAGTTATTAAGGGTTGCTACCGAAACCGCGGGGAGCTAAATGTATAAATACATAGTAAACGTTTAGACATAGTTGGTAGTACAGATAGCAGGTAACTCGGAGCACTTAACTAACAAAAGCTCTTTATAGTACTTAGTAACATTATCTAAAACGTTACCTGTATTTTAATTCCTAAGATCAAATCTAAGAAAACGGCGCAGTACCGGTACCGTGGTACAAGTGAGCTGTCTGTCCACTGTAGCTGACGAGTTTATTTCCTAAGCCTTCAATAATTCAGCTCGAGCGACAAGCATGCCTGATGCCAACGCGATGAAAGCTTGCCTCGAGTAGCCAAGCTAATGTTCATTTATTATGAATCTTTGCTCGCTAAGACTTTATTGATTAGTTTTTCTATCGCGTATTAATGCTTGATTAATTCTGTACTGTAAGAGGAGTGGATTCTTAGGGAATTATGTTGTTATTGCTTGTTTTTTACTGATGCTATAAATGCGAAAGTAAGTCGGTCCATCTGTCGCGTTTTTACGCCAAAACTAATAAACCGATATAAAATACAGATATGGACATGGCTCACTTTGTTTGTATATGTCACCGTAAGATTACAAACATCGTTAGATTACAATCTATCTCGAGAGATTGTAAACTGTCGAATTATTGTGAACCGTAACATCTGATTGCAATTTAACGCATTATTTTTCGCTATATTATAATCTATCGATGAGAAATTGTCAAATTGTCAACTGTCCGAAAGCTCTCCCTGATTGGTCAGTCTTTTTGTAAGATCGACCAATAATCCGTTCTGTTCCCATGGAGTTCCCGTAGAGTTAGGAATGAAATAGAGGTGTCAGTTAAATAAAATAAATGCTCTTCAAAAATTCTTCAAGTATTTGTTATTTAGGACGAGTATGTAATTAATATTCCTGACATATGGAGAGAACAAATTGTAACGAAATATTTATTCTTCAAACACAAATTGAAATTGGAAACATATTGATTTCTGACACTTACGCGAATATTAGACATTTAAATAAAACTACTTTTACGGATTTTATCGCGGTTATATTATATTATTTAATCCCGACGTTTAAAACCGACCGCGATAAAATCCGTAAAAGTAGTTTTATTTAAATGAAATTGGAAAATTATAAGAAACTTTTATAAAAAAAAAAAACAAAACAATTAGGTAGTTTGTCTTCAAACACAAATTCATTCCTAACTCTACGGGAACTCCATGGCAACAGAACGGCTGGTCGTGATTGGTCGATCTTACAAAAAGACTGACCAATCAGGGAGAGCTTTCGGACAGTTGACAATTTGACAATTTCTCATCGATAGATTATAATATAGCGAAAAATAATGCGTTAAATTGCAATCAGATGTTACGGTTCACAATAATTCGACAGTTTACAATCTCTCGAGATAGATTGTAATCTAACGATGTTTGTAATCTTACGGTGACATATACAAAAAGAAGTTTCATCGGGATGCAGGTGAAACCGCTGAGAACAACTATACTTGTAAAAACGATAAACCGTAGGGTATCCCATTTAACGTACCTAAAGCTGTCCATTCTACCACTAAAATAAATTCATGCACCAAAAAAAAAAAATGGTCCCATCTATTGTTAAACATACCAACAACTGTAGGTCATATTTATACACCTGAACTTTATAACACACCGTAGCACGTAGCACCCGTAGCACGTTCACTCCCGTAGACGTAGCCCGTAGCACCGTAGCACCTCACACGTGCTTTCTACAAACAGTTACAAGCTATCCATTGTACAAAGTACTTGTTACTTCATCACGCAGAGCTTGAGAACCGCCACAGAGCAGATAAGCGATAGACAGGCACGTTTGTGCATAAACTTGTCTCGCTACTGACAACGTCAACTATTGTAGCGGGACGCGGCCGGCTTGTGAGATGATGTGACCGCTCTATGCGTTATCGTGTTAATGTTATGTCTTTGTCGTTGTAGATCGTGGATTAGATCTTTGCAGTATTTATTATAGGGCTTTCAAACCAAAGGATTATTCACACGGTGCATAACACGGTTATTGCACTTTTTTTGTACCTAAAACAAAAACTGTTGTTGCACCTAAAAATTGGATAATGTGAAAGCGCTCTTAGGCCCCAAGCATCTACGCCAATTTACTAGCTGCTTACCTAACTAACGAACGGTTTTTTGTTATTCATTGCAGTAGGTATTATAATTGGATTTAAATATAACTTGAAATCATATTGATACCTACCTAATGCATTGAATGGCAGTAGCAACACCTGAGCGCATTACATTTATTTTATCAGCAATGATCCCGGATGCACCTCCAACAAACTAAACTCCTAATGAGACTTTAAAAGTTCCCTAATCTCTTCGAAGTGTCGTAAACAAAGTGCATTCGACACACACAGGTTGCATCGCGGGCAACGGTTAATAACTCAGTGTTCGTACAAATGGCCGCGACAGTGTGCGCGCCGCATTCCCACAGATGCAAATTGTAAGCGCACCTCTATCTGATCTAGTGTGGCCATGGGATAGGTGGTTTAGGAACTAAGTAACGGTTATTATTGTAGGTTGATAATATGTTCAGAAGTAATATCACACAGATAGGTAGTTACATAGTTTTCGTACCAAATCTACTTCACGTTCCGACATGGAACTATATTTATTGTAGTAACTTACGTGTCAGTACATACTAGTTAATGAAACTTTTGGTAAAGTCAGTAATGTACTAGGGCTTCATGCTTTTAAGAGTATACCTAGTTGGCTGCAGCTCAGAAGTAGAAAAGATGTCTAGAATATTTCATGCTCATCTCCATTCTACCTGATTCATTATGTTCCCAAGAACGTTCAAACATTTTATCATTGGCACCTGCTATCTGGCAAGGCACCAAATCGGGAATGTCTCAATCGTCCCATAGATCATGGAGCCCCTAGCGCGATGGTATCCTGCGCCTGCGACGATTTACATACAACCAGTGAATTGTATTGCGACGTAGCGTATTGGTTATTGTGCACTTAATGGCCCTATCTGCTCTACACGAGGATTGTATTGAAATTACAGCGAGCCACCATGGAAATATTGAGTTATCACGTGGGAATAAAGGGTAAATCAAATGTTTAGAACAAGGCCTACTGTGCTGCTATATTGTGTTTGTTATAATAAGTTATTGATCCTATAGAGGAGATATTAATAACAGTTTATGTAGAGAATACACAGAAAGCCAGTAATCATTTTGAAAACAAGATATTAATAGACATCGATTTCTATAAATTCTCTCTCATACCTTATTCAAACTCACGATCATAATATTTATTAGAATTTGTGAGCTCAATGGAGAGCTGGGAACCACCATGTTGATATTAAAATCTAATCTCATGGCACCCCCTTCTCTCATTCTAACAGTTTTACAAAGGCGCTATAATTCCATCATTGGTCAGTTGTGACGGCACGACCGGTCCGAACGGCGGCCGGCGCGTAACTGACGGGCCATACGTTACGGCGCTGTCGGCGCGCGCCGCTAGATGGCGCGAGCGACGCCTCGCTGACACGTCACGTCCGCTACGTAATAAATTGCGTTAGACATGTGACTGTGGCAGTAACGCTGTAGACACAAATGCAGGGAAATTAATGAAAGTTTTCCTATGAAAAGATAGTGATCAACGACCCCTTTTGCACACTTTCGTACTTTTTACATCGTTGGGAATTTGATCATATCCCCTTCTTTAACATTTAGGTACCTGTACCTGAAATCTAAGCTATATAGTACAGTTAATAAAGTTTTCTGTAAGTACCTTAGAACAAGCAAACGCTTAGCATACCTTAAGTACCTGCCTGTACTCATAAATATCGCATCGCAACTAAACGACTACAAATATAATTTACTGTGCTCTGTTTAGATACTCGCCACACAGGTGCTAGACTAGCTCCATATAATGTAGGTTAGTAACGGTAGCAACAAGTGGGGGGTCGCGGGTTCGATCCGGGCGGTGCATTAATTGCTGCCTTATCTGCTGCAACGGGTCCAGTACGTCGGTTACTGAGTCCGTCGCAGTTGCAGCTTGGGAAACTGTATGTACTGAATTGGATTAAGCCGTGGACAGTATGTGGCTTGGTCGTGAATTAATGTCCACAATTTTGACCTGTTAACAGTTCACAATACATTGGATTTTGTGATTAACACATCATTACACAATCGTAGGTTAATTGCGATAGTATTAAGGAATAAATAGGTAACACAAAATATGTAGGTCGAAGACAGTACCAATATAAAAAAAACCGCATCGTACCTTTATATTAATTTATCCCAATATTGTGATGAAATTTTAAAAACCCCAGGTCCAATTCATCAAAAATACTTTAATAATAGCTTTAATTTCGACAAACTAGAAATGCAAAATATAAATATGGTATGTATACAATGTAGGTACAACTACCAGGCCAAAGCCATTCTATTTGACAAACTATAATAGTAGCCTACTAATTGGGAACATTCAGCATACCAGCCACCACTGCAAACTTATTGTTATACATTTAGATTGCAATAAAGATAGTTTCATTGCTCAAAACACGCAACAAGTCAATTTGTTTATAACTGGAGTCCATTATGATAAGCCACGTGTGTTGAACAAACTAAATATATAAACAATATAGCGCACGTGGTGTTGACCAACGTAATTAACTGCAGTTAAATAATAAACTAGATACAGTTGAACTAATACCGCTCTGTCTCGTGGTAAGCAGCGATTAAATGAAAGGTTGAGCTCCACTCGATGCATTTGACCTATTATATTTAACTTTCATGAGTATGTATAGGAACGTACGTAGCTGGTTTACCGTCTGTATAGAGGTATAAGCTTCGGAAAGCACATCATTTCTGTAATCTGTAAATCTACAAGAATTGGTGAAATTATCGAGAGAATATCTTTGTAAATCTATGAGAATGAGTGGTATTAGCGAGAATATCTGAGAATAAGTACAACCAAGGGGTACCAGGATGTATTATGTACATGTAGAGCGCTGAAAATTATAAACTTCTCAAAGTATGTAAAGTAAAATCTGTTTTATTTTCGAAGTACTGAAAACTTGAACTATGAATGACAACAGCATCCAGCTAGTGAGTAACAGCGCACGTTGTGAGCGGGCCCCACAGGGCGGCAGTCGGCGCCCAGACGCCGCGCAGTCTGCCCGCGCCGCCCGCCCTGCAGTGCCGCCCGCCCTACGCGAACATTGTTACGATACGTGAGATACGTCGCGGAAATGATCACTTAAAAACTTTTTATAGTGTCGAATTTTTGTATTAAGTGTATTTTATAGTTGTTTGTGTGTGTAATGATGACGATTTTCAGTGACTTTTGTTGAAATGTTTTTTTGGTAGGATTTTTGGAAAAAGAACATATCTTTATCTGTAAGAGTTTTAGAAGTGTTACTATTAAAAATAAACATATCTTTGGAACTATTTTTACATTATGTCAAAGTGTTGAGACTGTTTTTGAATGTGCGATGTTTGTTAACTGATGACAAGTGATAGTGAGTAGCAGTTACTGCAGAACTTTTGTACATTAACTGGAATTAAAGGTATGTTTAGTTGTCTTTTCTAAGTTTATATGTACTTTCTAAGTATACTTAGACACCAATGGCTGATAAAAAGGTGAAGGAAAACATCTTGAGGAAACCTGTACTATAAAGTCTGAAATCACCAACCCGCATTGAGCAAGCGTGGTGATTAATGCTCAATCTTTCTCCATGTGAGAGGAGGTCTGTGCCCAGCAGTGGGACGATAAAAAGGCTGTAACATGTATAGTTAAGTCAATCAGGTAGCACAATATAGGTTAGGTAAAGCTAGTCTAATGATAACTAAGCACTTACTAACGAATTACAGCACTTATTAAAGTGCTGTCATGTTCAGTTAACTTTATTAATTACTTACACATATTTTGAACGACATGTTTGTAACTTAGTCTTGCAATTCTCACGGGAAATAAAAATAAGTGTGAATGAAGCCTACCTTAGCAATAAGCATTGCTGTCACACACAAATACCTGGCACTTATAAATAAGCACACATCTAGTCACAAGTACCGGCCACACCACTCCCTTACTAGGAGTTATTAGTTGACACAGAATCCGTTAGCCCAGGCCCAGGCATTTCATCATCCTTCACTTGTACTAGCCATGAAACAACCCGCCTTATTGACGACACTTACAAGCGCCTCATTACCGCAGTCACTCGTAATCTTATAGCCAACACATCTTATCGACTGACAACTCACGCACGTATCAATAGAGAAATATCTACTCATTCATACCGCAGCCTCTTTATAAACCACAATAAAGCTTAAACAAAACTATCAAGACGAGCAAAAAGAGCGCCACATAAAGGATAAGTGCTCTGGGATATGCCTAACGAACTCTTATCCGCCACTTAGCGAGCCCAGCGAAACCAGAATCGCTTATTCATTAGTTTTTTGCTCAAGTTTGGGCCAATTAAGCGAACTGCTCGACACATTAGGAGTTTTATCGTTTCACGTGATAATGCAATGCTAAGTGTGGATTGTATCTATATTGTAGCGGACGCCTGCCGAATAATCGCGCAAGTAATGGCGGACCGCGCTAGCTCGCAGATAAATCTTGCTTTAATTAAGTCACACGTTCGCTTAAGTTATCATTGTACTTGTTGTTCGCTTTTTTATTGATATCTCGAGCGAATAAAGCATTGAACACTTATTGCACATACAATTTTATTTATTTAATAAATACAGCGTCGAAGTGATATAACGAGTTGATTTTCAAAATGCGGGCTTAATAAACATGCAATGGCTTTGAGAGGAGAGCCTAATGTGATACTTATACGACTTTAGTCTTATCGCACTTCGTGACATCGCTCCCGAAAAGGTAAAATAAAACGCCTCTAAGTGACTGATGAATGTGTAACATTATACGAGTTCGCTACCGGAGGCTTCCGAGCCTGTTTGTCGTGTTTGTCGCCGCATTACCATAAATATTATTTTTATCTTTCTTTCTTTAAGTTATTAATAAACGCACTTAATGAGTAAAACGTTATGAGACCACCAGACAAGTTTATTTGACTTGTGCTTGGAATATTTTATTCAAATTAATTTCTTTCGGTACTGCATATGAAAATGATTCAGCGTTCTTATAAGTCTACATTGTACGTGTATTTATAACAGAAAACATTATTTCTAAGAAATATTGAATCCTTTCATCTAAAATACATTGTTTCCTTGAATATAAATAAACAATTCATCCTCATAGCATCCAAGAAAAAATACTGAAACTTGTTTCTTTATACCACACTAGCTGTTTTCCCGTGGTTTCACCCGCGTCTCGTGAGAACTTGAATAAAATATACAACCTAAGTTAATCGGGAAAAGTGTCACTTCGGACCCAGTAAAGTTTCGTTAGTATAGGAGTATACATAAACATTAACAGATGACCTCCATAACAAAACAACATTGGTGCAAGCCGATTCAATAGTAACAATACTTACTCCGGCCATTGAGTGCGGCTGTCGGAGTACAAGTGGGAACAAGCAGTGGCACGCCAGTGCATCGACACTCGTATCTCTAGTAACAATACTTACTCCGGCCATTGAGTGCGGCTGTCGGAGTACAAGTGGGAACAAGCAGTGGCACGCCAGTGCATCGACACTCGTATCTCTAGTAACAATACTTACTCCGGCCATTGAGTGCGGCTGTCGGAGTACAAGTGGGAACAAGCAGTGGCACGCCAGTGCATCGACACTCGTATCTCTAGTAACAATACTTACTCCGGCCATTGAGTGCGGCTGTCGCAGTACAAGTGGGAACAAGCAGTGGCACGCCAGTGCATCGACACTCGTATCTCTAGTAACAATACTTACTCCGGCCATTGAGTGCGGCTGTCGGAGTACAAGTGGGAACAAGCAGTGGCACGCCAGTGCATCGACACTCGTATCTCTAGTAACAATACTTACTCCGGCCATTGAGTGCGGCTGTCGGAGTACAAGTGGGAACAAGCAGTGGCACGCCAGTGCATCGACACTCGTATCTCTAGTAACAATACTTACTCCGGCCATTGAGTGCGGCTGTCGCAGTACAAGTGGGAACAAGCAGTGGCACGCCAGTGCATCGACACTCGAATCTCTAGTAACAATACTTACTCCGGCCATTGAGTGCGGCTGTCGCAGTACAAGTGGGAACAAGCAGTGGCACGCCAGTGCATCGACACTCGTATCTCTAGTAACAATACTTACTCCGGCCATTGAGTGCGGCTGTCGGAGTACAAGTGGGAACAAGCAGTGGCACGCCAGTGCATCGACACTCGTATCTCTAGTAACAATACTTACTCCGGCCATTGAGTGCGGCTGTCGGAGTACAAGTGGGAACAAGCAGTGGCACGCCAGTGCATCGACACTCGTATCTCTAGTAACAATACTTACTCCGGCCATTGAGTGCAGCTGTCGGAGTACAAGTGGGAACAAGCAGTGGCACGCCAGTGCATCGACACTCGAATCTCTAGTGTATGGGGCTATTAACTACATCGGGAGGATCTAGTCGGGATATGTCTATGGGCTAGTGTTTTTGTAATAGTGGCCGAGAGCTTAGATTTTTATTTAAGTAATACATTATGGGTATTTATTAGGCATCTAAACCAGAAAATGTGTTAATTATAATAGGTACGGTACAATCTAGGTATTCGGGCATCCTTATACTGAAGTTTAAGTAACAACATTCAAGTACAAAAAAAATTGCCCAGCAGCCTTCCCTTACCAATTTTTTTATGTTTTGTAGTTTTTCAACTTCAGAAGGACATAATAATATTTACTAGTCTATGTTACTTATTCCTAGCTTAGTTCCATACAGTTCCAACCAGTTACAATTCAAACCAGACATAATGCACAACACATACGAACTCGCAACATGTCCGAGTACAGTGCACCACACAGCTGCAGTAAATAAAACAGCGGAAAGTGTTCGCAGTGGGCGCGCAACTCCGCGGTGCGGTGTACGCGACCACAAACACTGCACAAATAGAACGCGCCCAATAAACAAACGCTACGGTAAATCTGTCACGCGATGCTGCGTTCACACTGCCGCATGATGTGAGGACAGTCGCTGGGGCAAGTGGTCTGTATGGTACCTAATGTAATGCTAGGAGATTAAAAAAATGTTTTATTAAATGAGTTTTTGTCATAGTCGCTAATTTTGCGTTATAAAATTAATTAAAACTAAAAAACTACGTTTGTTATTGTTGTTACATTTTGTTTAGTAGATGAAATAATCATTTCAATCAAACACGCAGGTGAGACCGCGCCATTATGTATCAGAAAGATTTAATAACTCCTACACCTAGGTGCAACTGTTCTTTTGACATGCAAGTACACCAGCTGTACCTAAGGACTGGCACAGCTACAGTCGAGCTGCGCGCAATAAACAAGCGTGAGTAGTGAGTAAGCGTGAGTTAAATCTGTCGCACGGCGCGCTGCACGCGATGCTGCGTTCGAACTGTATGCCCAGTTATTAAGTTAGAGGAAATATATTTCTTCGGTATGCTGAAGAAAAGGGAACGCCATAAGGATACTCGCTGTCCATATCATGAAAATAAGTTGAATATAATACAAAATAATTTTAGTTACTTATTAATAATTCTAGCCGGACGCTAGAATTATTTATTAAAAATATGTAAATATTGAAAGACATTTCAAAATTAACGCCGTGGGGTGACCAGTGAATAAGCATACTAAATTATAAAGCACACGCAGAAATAGAAACATGACTCTCATCCGCTTGCTAAGTAGATAGGCACACAAAATAGCCTCAATTTTACATTTACTCACCTATTCGCACCGTATAACTATTGTATTTCTCTTAATTGGAGGACCAAAATTTTGTTTTAAATGAAATTGAGACTTAATTCAATTTATTATTATTATATAAAATAATTAAACACAAATTCTTGTATTTGAATATATATATATAGGTAAGATATACCCACCCAAAACAAAAATGTGAAAGACTGCCAAGTTCGAAAATATGGGAATGCTTCGCCTATAAAAGAAGTGAGATCTGAATAAGTACCAAGTTCCATACACATACCTCAGTTAAAAATAGTTACTTTTTAATGATGTTACTTGGCAAGTTTTCACACACCTTGTTAAAAAACCTACTAAACGCAGGGAATCAAGTATTTAATTTCTATTAAAACTTGGCAAGTAACATCATTAAAAAGTAACTATTTTTAACTGAGGTATGTGTATGGAACTTGGTACTTATTCAGATCTCACTTCTTTTATAGGCGAAGCATTCCCATATTATCGAACTTGGCAGTCTTTCACATTTTTGTGTTGGGTGGGATTTCATTTATTTTTGAAAGGTTGTTTATTTTATTTTTTTCTTATGATTAAGTTAGTTAAGAAAATGTCTCATTTATACTATCTTTTAGATTTTTGAATATGCACTATGCTTCTTACAAAGAAATGAACTAGAATAACTAAATGGACTAGATTTACCAACTGACTGACATGACATGTTATCATATATTATGTTCGTGGATCAAAGTTACACATTCGTTATTTTCGAAAGTGACTCACACTTGGCCGTTTTCAGATTTTTACTTTACTTTGACTAAATACAAACCTTTGTAACGAATTTCAGATCGGTACCACCATTCGAAGATATATTATATAAATATAGATAAATTTAGTTCGTTTCAGTTCCTTAGGGGTATACACCTTCATTATTTTGAAACCGACTCACACTTGGTCATTTTCAGACTTTTTCCTTTACCTTGACATAAAGACCTACCTCCATGCCAAATTTCAAGTCAATACGACCATTGGAAGTGGTCTAGGTTTTTGATGAGTGAGTGAGTCAGTCAGTGAGTGTATAGTAAAAATAGCGATTTTCTGACGTCAATATTTCAAGACCTACAATATGTAGGTATATTAATGAAATTTTGTATTTTAGATAAGTGAGGGGGTCTCAACAGATACTAGAAATTTGATATGTGTAAATAAAATAGATTTTGAGTTATAGGGGGGTCGAATTTGGCCCGAAATGGTTCGTGTAATAGGTATAACCCACGGCCGGTGTGTCGCTTTTTTTGCTCGAACTTGGCGGACACACTGCCGTGTGTCTAGATTATATGAGATGCTTATGTGAGTCCCCAATAATTTTGTCTCTAACATGAGATAGCAGTAATAGTTCAAGTAACTAGCCCTATGTAAACGCAGCATCGCTGGTCGCACGTGGCACCGGTGACCGGATACACATTAAACTTACACTCACTTGTTGACTATTTCAAGAACAACATTATATTTCGTACAAGGTACAAGTCTTGTTCTATGCTGCGCAATATTTCAATACTAACCCTTTCCGTGATATTCTCATGAATAGATTGATTTAATACAAATAATGTGGTATGATGACTTTATAATCTCCTGTAAAATTGCAACCAATTGATACTAAAATAAGTTACGTGATTTGATTTAGTTTCAGACTATAACATTTGAAACTTCGCTTACTTATACTTTTGATACTATTAGATACCCATAAACCTTGCAATTTCCTTCGTCATTTTGCATTGCTTTCATGGGGCAGTATGACAAGTACCCTATAGAACCTTTTCAACAACATTCAATCTGGACTCCTTACCCTCCGCCCTCCTGACGCAGCGAATAACTAAACTATTTCACTAAAGGGTGCGGAACTCAAAAATGAAAAGCACATTCAGGGTTTCCTTCTAAAATGTAAATGTTGTGCCCCCGAGCCCGAGGTTCGAGAACGTTCGATATTCTATTAAGATAACGGCACAAACGACGCCGTTTTATTATTGTGACTCGCGCCATATTTTCATCATGCTGAAAATCTGTCAACTTGAGATATGATGGTTGGGGACGATGAAAGTTCAGACAGGGCACTGAAGTGCCATACAAACATCTTTTGCCTTGCCTTTTTCCTATGTTTGGATTGGTTTTCAGTCTCACTTGTTGCATCTGAGTGTGCCACATAAAGCGTATTACTATCTGCCTTCCTACGTGTTTTAAATCTGACAGCTTTTTCACAAATAATATATTGTTGACTTGACTATCCAACTTTATACCTAAGTCCTTACTTTAAAGTAGGTAGCTAAAAAGCACACCTCATTCCATACCACACTCTCGTCCTTACCGGTTCTGAAACGTTACGAAGCCTGTGGCATCCCCTCAAGAGAGCGCGCGAAAATATGAATATTATTCAAAGTGATTTGTCATAAATTGAACATCGCCCCCGGCAGAGTGCCATCATCTGTTGTGACAAACAGCTTCACACTATGACGGTAATCAATTCTTTCACAACACTCATAAAATACAATCAACGTGCTGAAGCAGGGATATAAATTGAATGTACGTAATACAGGTTATCTTGGTTATTAGCGGGGCATTTAATGGCAAAGAAAAAATATTGAGGACTGTAATTTGTAGTTAGTTTTGTCTTATAATTTTGATTATTGATTATCCTCCTCAATTGTTGAGGTCAAGGAAAATAGTTAAAAACTTTGAACTGTACTTATCTCTGCCAAGCCTTTTCCCAACCATGTTGGAGCCGGCTCCTATCTTGAACTTAACTTCCTAACTTAATTATCTAGATAAACAATACCGTTACTATCATACATGAGACAATTAAACGGAGTGAATCGCTGTACTCGTATTAGGCAGCTGCAGTGAAATCGTCTGATATCGGCGTTCCTCCCAATAGCTATCGGCGATCGTTACCGCGGCTATGTCTAATCGGTGCACCGCTAACATTTGCGCTTCGACTCGACCCGCGTAATGTGTGTGTAAGTGCGTTAAGTGCTGCAATCACTTCTCAAATTCCGATGCATGGCGTAACTGAGAGTACTCTTTTATATTTTAGTTTATCTTGTTCTATTTACCGTTACTTATGTATGTACCTACATAGGGTTAAGCTTTAATTTATCCCAAAGTATCGCTGGGCATTATCACTACATAGTATAAAACAAAGTCGCTTTGTTCCTATGCCCCTTTGTACGCTTAAATCTTAAAAACTACGCACCCGATTTTCATGCATTTTTTTATAGAAAGAGTGATTAAAGAGGAAGGTTTATATGTATAATAACATACATTAAATAGTGGGGAAATATTGTTATCCCGTGCGAAGCCCGGGTCTCTAGCAACAGAATGAATAATGAAACATGCAAAAATGTTCGAATTAAAACTTGTAAATTCCGTGCCAAAAGCTGCGAAAATTAAAACTTTTATGAATCCAATTAATTAATATTTTTTTCCTTGTTTCAGGTAAGGACATCCCTAATTAATTCCGGGAGTCATCCCCGCAACGCCGTAATTTATGCGCGGACATGTGTCGTCCCGGACCCCGGGACCCGGGACAGCGGGATGCGGGATTGCGCGAAGGGTATGCAACGGTGTTTTTCGATAGATTCACTTTATTTTGCTTGTTTTGCAAAGTTTTGTAGGCTGTTAGTGAATTGTTTTGTTCAGTGCGTGAAACGTTTTGTAACGTGCTTTTTTGCGGAAAACAGGACAGTTAATCTAAGGTAAGTTTTTTTTAACATTTGGTCCAATATTTGTAGCTGTTCCTGTCTTAAAGGTGTTATTGGGTACATGTAGCTATTGCAAATGTATATAATTTAACCATTAATGTTCCTCGCAGCAATTTAGAGTGGTCGTGAGATGAGTAAGATAACTAGTGCACCGCGGTAATACGAACATCGTGCTCACGAGCTGTTATGCTAAGATATTACTTCTGCTAGAAATAAGGAATTACACGGAATTATACAGTACTAGAGTTTCCCGACGCGCGAGTACCGACCAGCTGTCGGGAAAGGAAATGCGCTAATGACGGCGCGGTAAGCGGCCAATTGTTAGTCTACATTTTGTAAAAGTTCTGCACTTGGAAATTCTCACGCATTCGAAATGTAAAACTTACAAAGCTACTTAGTTAATTGTGGCAAAAAACGACAAAATTAACATGTTTCATGCTAATACGTTGATGGTTACGTGTTTCATTGACAACATTGGCTCAAAGTCAAATACATACATATTTTACGGTTCTAAAAAGGATAAAATACAGATAATGGCAATAAAAAAACGTCATAATGATTTAGCACGAAGTACATAAGTGAATCTGTTCAAGACACGTTTGACCAACAGCAGCTGGTTTGCAATAAAAATGGCGACGAGCAAATAAAATGCAGCTTGCACTCCAAAGTCAATCAAAATGCAATTTAAAATAATACGCTCTGAGTTTTATAACTCCAATTAAATCAATTATTATTTATGTGCACTATATTATTAGGAAGGCAGGAGTAGTGAGGAGGCAGAGGACTACTGTAGACATATACCTTCGCACGAATAAGATTTGTTCAAGTTTAAATCAATTAAACAAAGGAAATTGGTAATTTTATGAATCTGTACCTAGTTATTAGTGCTGTGACCAAATGATTTGATTATTTATTTCATACCAGGACATTGAAAATTTGCTGTGAAGTTATGCCATAAATTTCGGCATTCTGCAATGGATACCATAAAAGTGGCACATTGATGATTCTCGTTTGTTGGTCGTAGAAGTATGTACATATGAGGTAGGTAGTTATAAATTCTGTTGTATCTTCAGCTAGGATAATGAATTTCATAACTTAGGCAATAAACTACTTTTGAAGACGATTACAGTCTGATGCCCCAAATATACTGGTGCCAAGTCGTCGACTGTAATTTCATTTTTTGGCTGACTTTTGAAATATACCGCAACCTGAAGATAAGGAATCTAGGTTTAAAATAATCTACATATGAAGTAAAGCAGGTTAACACTAAAATACCGCTTCTCCAGTAAAACTCGTCACATTTGACTGACATATGTCTCAAAAAAGTTGGTACTTATCCCAAAAAAGTGGTGTACACAAACAGACAAACAGTTATAATGAATATTAGTGCGAAGTGCGAGCTGTTTGCAGTGACGGGTTGAGATAGCAGATTGGTCACGCAACGCGACGGCGCGGCCGCGATAGGGTTAATTGCATTTACCGACTTGCAAGGTTTTTTGTTATCCTGTTCTAGTTTATAAAGTAAACTTGTGGACGGGGTTTTCAATTAAATATTTATGCTAATATACCTTACCAGACACATTTTTAATGGTTACTTAAGCCATTCCTTAGTGAAGGATTTTTATGTCATTCCGTCACTAAGGAGTGACTTAAGTAATCGTTAAATGTCTCTCAGTGGGGAGGTTAATTTTACAGAGCACTTCGTCAAATAATTAAAATTCGCTCACATCTCCTGAAAAATAAAATTCAACATTGATAAATGGGGGAATTATTATTATTTATTATTTTAAGTAACGGCAATAAAATCTATCGAATTTCATTAAAAATACGAGCGGCAGTGACACGTGCGGCTTAGGGTGCGCTCACACTACACCTCCACCATAACATTAGACGACAGTAATTTTTAGTTTCAAATGCATGCCTTGTTTCACTACACGTTTGTACAATACACTTGTATTCATAGCGCAATGGATGGGGAACTCGGGAAAGTATGTGTTTAATAGATTTTCGGGCGTCGGGTAACGAAGGGGAGAAAACAAGACACCAATGTTTAATGTTTATGCGTTTTGTCGCCGCGAGGGGGCGCTATGAGAAAACTGCACGAAAAGCACACCCGATCATTACAAATATTGAGTTAGACTGCAAATTGTGTAGCGCAATTTAGTTGAAGTTTATTTGATTTGATACGACGTTGTTATTTGAATAGTTGATTTGTTAACTTGAATATTCGCACTGTGAGTTACTATATCCTAAACAGGGCTATGAAATCCATAGCTGTACTTAACACAGACGAATTATAATGCTTTTAAAAGTTAAACGCTTTTACATACTTTTTTGTTTACAAACAGGCCTCTGAAAACAGCCAGGGCATGTAAAACAGTTCATACATAGTCGCTACAAGGTCACCGCCCGCCCCCCACCCCCGGCGTACTACGACAAATGAATGAACGAGGGGTGCGCCGGACACACGGGGTTGAACCCGCTAGTCTGACCAAAAGGGTTTGATACTTGCGAAAATTGTTGCTTTTGGAAACATCTAAATTATACATAAAAATTAAATTACTACCTATTTAGTGCTGCGGCTAATTATTATTACTGGATAAAATTTGCTATCTTGTGTGTGTGTGTGTGTGTAATATATAATGTTAATGATTGAAATGTGTTATAAATGAGACAGATTTAGATTTGTGAGTATTGAATTATAATGCCTCATGAATTAGTTATTTCTATTTAATAGTGATTTACTCATTTATTGCGGCGATATACAGACAAAGTTAATACAAAATTTTATTCGTAAACCAATGAATAAATAAGCAATAAATTGTGCGGACTACAATACCTATCAGAGCTACTTAATAAACATTTAATGTCATTAAAGAATGCTACCGATTAACAGCTCGTAAGCAATTTTACGAGTGTCTGCATACCGCTGTGTTATCTCATTTGTAGACGCTTGATATAAAACACGTTTGCCTAGCAAGGATCAAGAGTGTTCGGTCTGGTAGAAATGTTACGCTCGCGCCCCGAGTGCAGCCGGCAAGGTTAGGTTAGTTCGCAACGTGGCCGCCTCGCCGCGCCACCTCCCGCCGTCACATTCAAAATAAGAACAAACTTAAATAAAAACTATTTAAATTTAAACAAAATTGTTCGAAGTTTAAATTCAGTGACCAGTGTAGTGAGTGAGTGCCCTAAGAATTGTGTTGTGATGAATTTCTAGTCAATGTTTTGGTTAATTGCGATGTTTTTGGGTTTATTGTGGTGTTTTCTTATTAGATATTTCGTGCTTATACGAAAGTATTATAGCATAATCTGAAAATGAAGAAATAATCTGGAATTTTCACTTTCATCCTTCGAAATGCAACTTGTTGATCATCAAAATAACTTTTAGTTGTTCTTCAAGTATTTATTCAACTTGAGCTTTATTTTAATAAAGATTATAATATTGTATAAAGTTTGTTGGTAAGTGCAAGTGTTTACAAACAGCGATGCATCGATTTCACATAAAGTGCCACCCGACATAAGGCGGGCGTCACAGGGGAGCGCGAGCGGGGGATAGGGAACACGCTACTGTCAAAATGCAGTTACTATCCCTTTCCAGCAAAACTTAATGCAATGCAAATAAATGCAGTTTTAGATTAGTTGCTGATCAGTAATTAAAGGTCCTTAATTGTTAGTTCCATATTTTTTCAATAAGTAGGTGGACTTACAAAAAAACAAAATATAATCATAGGTTGATAACGGAAACAGAATACTAAAATTGACTTGATTGAACCTAGTCTTGACAATTGTATGCTTAGATTCTAATAAGAATTTATGATACCTAAATATTTTTTTTAATTGTATTACTCTCGCTAACCTATTCTCATTACTAATCTCATTCTATTTGATTCTTTTCATCTATTCTTATAAATCCCAGTACGCTTACCACTATCCTCGCTATCACTGCGACCTAGCCTTACACCCACACATTGACACGCAGCAGCCCGTGTAAACTCTCTGCGCCTGTGTGAGTGCGGACTTTACAGTGAGTCACGCTGCGGCGCGATGCTAGTACGAGAACGTTAGGCGCCCCACGAAACTATACTTCATACTGATATTACTTATGTTTCTAGTGTAAAGATATAATATGTACTAATATTTGGCAAAACTCCAAAAAGTGAGTAAGAATGTACTGTGAGTAATTTTCTTTGTTCTCTTCGAAACTTGTCGATCGATTGTTTTATTTTTATCAGATTCAAAGTTTTAAATTACATCTACGTGTTATTTCGTTTATATCAGATATTCCATAGAATATATTATTAAAAAAATATATTAAAGACGTAACTATAATAATAAAAACTATGAAGGATTTATAAATATGTAAAACAGTGGCCATTTTTTTCAATGCATAGAAAATTAAAAACAGCAACTGCGTGTATATTTTAATTTCATCTACGTACCAAACAGTCTGGTCTAAATGGGGAAATCATCCCCTCCGTGGAGCGTGCACACGATTTTCCACCTCGTCGCACTTGAGATAAGGTCCTAATTTGATTAGTAAACGGTTTGTTTTGATTCGGCCCGCGATAATGAAGTGAAATGTGGAAAAGTGCAGCTAAACACTGGAGATATACATATACCTTCATACGTAGGTACATATAACATACAAGGGGTTATTGGAAGAGTTTAGTTGGAGAGGCCCTACGGCTTCTGTTGTGGGGTTGCTCAAATTAAGTTTTTTATTTGGTTAACTGGACCGTGTTGATTTTGTACCAAAAACTGCTCGTTGCTTATTGATTGGGACAGTAAAATTATGTACGAGTAGGTATCTCTGTGACTCGTATCTTTTTTATCACCCAATTTGAATGACCACAATAACTCAATAATTATAGTCTACACGCCCCCAAATAACGATAATGTGTTTGATCAATTATGTACCTACGTACGCAGCTATGTAGTGTGCGGCGCACCCCACAAGTGCAGCGGTGCATCCCTTTGCATTAGAATAGTTATGTGCACGACACAGATGCGATGGAGCGGGTGTGCCCTAGCTGATTGAAAATTAATCAGGGTGGGTTGAAAGAATGAAATAATTACAAATCTCGTAGCATCATAGCCCGTAGCGTTACGTCGTAGTCGCTACGATGTGACCTACTTAATATTATTGTAACAATAGTTTTCGCCCACGGCTTTGTTTACGTTCCGAGGCAACTACTTATAACCGTTATAGGGTCGTCTCGATATCCAAGATATAATCTATATGGAAGCCAAGTTTTATATAATACGGTTCAGCCGTTCTACCATGAGAGCGTAACAAACAAACTTTCGCGCTTACAATATTAGTCGGATACTATGTAGTAGTTTCCTGCGGTTTTACCCACATTTCAAAAATAAAACATCAGCAATATTATTCACACAACAAAGTTCGACCTTTTTACAAACAGTTCACAACTAACTTCGACATCTACGAGTAGTTCATAGAAACATTCTCTATGCTTATAATACGAGTGTTCCTCCCTGAGAGGGAGTGCGCCCTCCATTGTGCTGGTGATTTATAACTGCGGGGATAACTCAGGAGTGGATGAACTGCACTATGTTGCCATTATTGTATTTGTAATTAATATTATATATTGGTGATTGGTTATATTATTTTTCGGAGTTGTGAATCAAATGAAAAATGCCGGACATAATAGTTCTGCTTATTATTTCTACGATTCAATTATTCTCAAAAATATTTGCGAGCAAATATCTTATAAAAATACATATAACTACTTTTTTTGTCCTATCCGATGGGTATCATTCTGACAGTGCATACAACACCAACATATTCCGATCCACAGTGAACCCTTTTAGACAGATCCCCATTAGGCAATTAGTGAATAGCAATTAGAATCACACAACATGAACAAATCAATCCATATATACTGTTATCTAGTAACCGCAGCCTGATCACTGTAATCTTAATATGCATTCACCCCGCGGGGTGGGGTGCACGCCCCCCTCGTGGGGCGGACGGGGTGCATTGTGATAAGTTTAATCAGAGCAAATGTATTGAAAGATTAGTGTATTGTGCGGGATAGTTGATTGCTATCGGTTTGGTGATTGGGACTGTTGGTCGCGGGTGGTCGGACATAGGAACTTTGATGTACCAATTGATGAATGCAATGGAATTGAATATTTGCATACGATGTTGGTTAAATAGAAATGACAGTTGTTTATTTGCTTTTGGAGAGACTTCTAGGTTTTAACTTAGTATTGCAAAAGTTAATTTTAAAGAAAACTCTGTCAGCGTTTATAACAACTATATAACATTTATTACGATGCAGTTTGTTTGTAGGATTTTTAGTACCTACTGTACAAAGCTAGTAAAAGGGTTCAAAAACAATAAACTTAGAGTTAATTAACTAAGCATCAGTTCATTTAATTAGTTCTCATAGTATGAAAATACTCGTAAGCTTTAACTTAATCCGCAATATCACTTGTCACAACATTTTCACCGAATTAATCTCAGTCAAACTTATAATCCATTGTACGCCTCATGCGCTATCGTAAGTTAATTACTTCCAAGCTTTAGTAGCTTAACATTGAATCAGTTAATTCCGACAATGATACATATTGCTAGTATGTACCTATACATATACATAGAGCAGACAAATACTGACGCGTCACGCACACAGCGAGGGTTTTACCAGACACAAACAACTATTTTACTAATGAACAGAAATGATATTATGAAGAACGATGATTCTTTGGAAAAGGTTTTCCGCAAAAGGCTAGTTTTGTGTAATAGTCATGGATTTATAAAGCGGAAAAGTCTTTTTGCTTGAACGCCATAATCTCGGACATTACTGATCCGATTTGAAAACATATATTACTTAATTTATAGGCCATTTTACCACGGTGCGCGTAGTAGTTATTGCTGGAAGCGGGTGAAACCCGATCTCAGAAATTAGTTATACTACGTGTATACTACCGCCGAGTGGCATAAATGAGAATGCCATGGGTCAAAGGGCTCAAGTTATAAAATAAAAATTGTAGTGAAAAACCTGTGTGAAAAATAGGACATTCTAAATTGTTTCTCCCTGCAATTAAAGCACAGCGTTGACGATATAACTCAGTAATATAATGTTCTTGCTGTAAGTACAGGAAGCTAAAATGAAATATGCTGAACAATAAACTTCAAATCATAAAGATATAATAGATTTTAATACGCCAGTAAATCCAGGCCCTCCTAATATCTATAAGAACTGCAGTAAGCACTGTTATGCACTGGTCATTAATGAGTGCAGTAGTATGCAGCACCACGTGCGTCGCCCGGTGGCACTGCGCTCGCAAATTCATCAGCTATACATGGGGCAGCCCGCGGCATCGCTCGGCAAGGCGTGTAAACAGTTACGAGTATTGTGGTAGCTAGGATTTGCATTTCAGTGTTTAGTTTGCGGTTGTAAATTTTATTAATTTATTTCAAGCTGAAACGACTAAACCAACTTTTATGCAATTCAGCTCAGAAATAAGTCGGACATACACATATGTATGTTATCCTACATATTTGATGGGAATAAGTTTCCCGGGACGTGAAGGAAACCGCGGACATTAATTAGCCAGTATATAAACTTCTATCCTTATGTATACCTAATCGTAGTTAGAGCTGCATGTGTATGTATTCCTATCATTTCATGACGCTCTTCAGTTTTCTTATTACGAAGCAAATAAATCTCAGCGGCACCACAATAACAATCCCAATGGAAATAGTTTCCTGCACCCCACCTTTATGAAGCCTCCTCCAAGAATTTCATTCGCTGCACAGCGTGACGTCACAGACATAAGTGTCGCTATGAATATGGCGTGCAGTGCTGCCCGGCCTAAGGGCGGAGAGATTTATTACCTTACTTACTCCTAGTGCTTATTAAACGCTTGCTCCGAGCTTCCGATACGCATACGCTCTCCCTTTCTACCTTATAGCGAGTGTAAAGGATAGTTGCAAGTTTCTTTCGTGAATAAGATTTGAAAAGGGAACTTTAATAGTCCCGTTTTGCGTTCGTGATTCGGGATAGCGTAAACTTTAAATTTTGTTCGTGTTGCATTAAGGTTCAATTTAGCTTGTCATAATCGTATCGTCTGTCTAAGAAAACTCTTGCGATATCTCAAATCATTGTTAAAATTGCTGGTAGCTCTTGGGATACAAGTGCATTTATAACCTTATGTGTCTCATTATAAGGTTGTTATTTGAACATCAAGTGGAAAGTTTTCAGGGTGCTAAACTACTGAGCAGCATTATCAATCATTGTTTGTGAATCTAATAAGACTCGAGGATTTGAAGGATGAATACACGGAGTGGATGCGAAACTTTACCCATTTGAGATATTACGTGCTTATTGAGCTGAGAATCAACATTTTGAATAAGATTAATTTTAACCAGTAGCAATTTCATTGAGGAAAAACACAAGGCCCATTTGAATTTCGGATACTACTTACTTACACATAATTATGTTATCATAGAATTTTACTTGTTATAAAGTCATTTTGAACTCAAGTTGCATTTTGTCAAATGTAAACCTAATTTCCAGTGCGCTAATATACCAAAATGTTCTATAAATTAGAAATGCAAAACAAAATTAAAACTTCTTTAAAAAATTACATAGTGCAGTGTATATTGTGATAGTGTAAACCAAGTACCCTGACGATGACGGAGCACTGGTCTTGGCTGACGGGCGCGCCCGCTGCGGAGTACACATACAGCCCGCCGACCCGGCCCAGTCGGCCGCCGCAGCGCCCGCTCGTCAAGCTGGCTACCAGCGCGCATCTGCACACCATAGCCAGGTGAGTCACACAGCTTGCTGGCGAACTCGGCGACACCTGAAGTTTATTCATTTATTTTTTAAACATACACACTATCATCACAGTATTACCCAATATGATATGGCATGCGATCAATCTTGGAGATGTTTTGACCGTTTTGTTTGATGTTATCGGTATTATTCGGCAAAAAATTACAGATCTTGCTAGAAACCGGAACAAAATTCAATCAGTCGTATTTGCAAAATGTAAATATAATGGTGATTTATGATCTGATACCGATACATTCACGTCGTGTATGTGTGAGTCATAGAACAAGCAGCGGGTCAGACTGGACAGTCGTAAAATAAATCACATCGCGCGACAAGATGACTTACATGCATAGTGAGTCCGGTCAAGGTGAACTGCCTTCTGACCAGTCTGCTTGAACCCTACATCTTATTCTATGGATATTTTAATCACTACATAGTATAAGGCATAGTCGCTTTTTCTGTCCTTATATCCCTATGTCCCTTTGTACGCTTAAATCTTCAGAACGGTTATTATTAAATAAATATAGTGATTGAAGAGGAAGGTTTACATATATCTATGAAACATGCGTTAAATAGTGGGGAAATACGGTTGTCCCGTGCGAAGCCGGGGCGGGTCGCTAGTAGTATATAAAAATAAGTTACCAGGAACACTTCAAAATTAGCTGAGTTGTTGGAATAAACGCAGAGTGCGTCGTGAATGCAAAGTCGTGGATATTAAGTCATTGTTTCCTCACATTTGGTATTCAAAGCGCTGTTTTCTTGAAAAATTGTGAATTCCCCAAGGAATCTATTTCCTCCGGTAACCAATTTATCGTTGTCTGCACTGAAATACGTGGCACGCGAAAATCAACCTTGTGACTTTGGGGAATGAGTGAAAACGCTTTTCATAGTTTTTCAGGAGTGCAAGTAACTTTGTTAAACTTTACTTCTGTTTTGACTTTTACGAACTAGTGTTTCACCTTTATTTTTAACCTGTATCTCGTTGTACGAAGACATATTTTTCTTTGACACTCTCCGCGACGAAATTTACTAATGGTGTTTAAAAACAAAGTTTTATTTGCACTCGGCTGTGGTACTTTGGTCAAGATAAATTGCAGTTTGAGGTGTAAAGATAAGTTTGTCGCGGTGCAGACTGCCCGACAGGGTGATGGATTATTGCAGTGCCTCTGAGTATTTCATTAAACTTGATGTATGGACATGTACGTTCAGTTTTAGGAACGAATATTGGAAAGTTATGGTACCAACCTACGACAGATAGATTCATAAAAATCCTATGTAAGTATAATTTATAATTTTTGTGTACTATTTGAATTGTTCGAATTTTCATTACTTATACATATGTATAACTTAAGGAGCTTCGTAGTCTGTACATTGCACGGATGACAATTCATCAAATCATAGAAAACAGACGTGGACAAACATTCAGTTTTCAGCACCTGCTCCGTCTGATTTACAGAGAGGAATGAAATACATCTCATTTCCAACTGTCTGCCAATGTTACTTACAAATTACCGTATTTCAACAATATGGAAAATATAACAAAGAAAAAATAAATTAAAAAAATTTGCTGCATCCAAAAAGAAAATATCTTTCTACTTTATTTTATTACGCTGCCAATATTTCGTGCACAAATATTTCCGTTTGTTGTTTCTCACACCTGCTCCTGAACTGTAAAATTATAAAACCACACACGACACAACTTTATTTGATGGAAAAAACATAAAAATTTACATATAGAACAGGCCGCGGATTTTCGCGGGAAATATTTATTTCTCCCCTGGCAACACTACGTGAGGCGAATGGGGAGTGATCGCGAGGCTGGCAACACTGACTATTACTCATTGTGGCCTCCCCCTTTAGTTTATAGGCTGAATACTGTGATTGTTTTGTGTCTTTGTGGAGAAAGAAAACAATGTTTATCTTTTCTCCAATAAAAAAAGTTAAATAAAACAGATGTCTACAAAACAAACCTGGTTTGAAGTCATTCTACCCAAAACTATGTATGCTTTTCATTCATGTTATTGACTGAAATATTTTCATGCATGTTTACAATAATTTACTTTTACCCTCTTATCAAAACTTGCATCAATACCATTAATTTTCCAAATTACCATAAATAACGCAAGAAAAATCACCAGGTACGCAGCTTAACACCATTAGTGAAAGAAACACGAACATATTCTATCAGCGCGGCGGCCATTTTGCTTCTCCCCTTCAGAAGAGCTGTCAAAGTATACTCATTACTGCTGACAGATCGTTGCCTTGCTTACCTCGACACCTATGATGAATGGGTGGCCGTCAAGGTCTGCAGGGAAATTACTGGGATTAATGATACGAAACAATAATATTGTTTATTGTACCTATCATTACTGTCATCAAATAATGCGGGATTTTAAAGGTTAACGTGATCGATAAGGATTTAGACCCAGACCAATAAAACCAGAAAAATTAAAAGGAAAATCGTAGTTTACTAAACGAGGAGCTTAATTGTCTTATTCAAGGTATGTTCATTAAAACAAAGTAGCTACTAGCCATACCTTATCTTCACTTTTATTTGACGTTGGAATGCCTTTCTTCGTAGCAACAATCTTCAGCTCCTGAACATTTCAGTAAAACAGTGCTCCATGATTCACTCACAGTAGTTTCTAAGATAGTAAGTTTAGCGGTTCATGATAGGTACATGCTATATTCAATTGAGTTCAGTTGTCAGTAAAACGCACTAAAAGTGCAACCATATAATTTGATTTTAAACCTTACTCGGTGGAAAATTAAGGTAGGTTTGTACTGCTAAATGAAGATTAAGATTTATTTACATTCTTCTGCGTAAGAAACTTAGTTTAAGACTACTGTCGACATTTCAACTTATTTATTGTAAAACCTTACTCTTAATTATCAACTTCTGCATTTCTACACTGCACTAACTTAAGTTAATTATTGTCTACTGCGAAAATAAAATAATGTTTCTTACACTCCCCCATCGCAGAAAGAGTATTTTTAGGGTTCGATATTTGAGTTCAAAAATCATTTTTATCTTCTAGACTAGAGGGATAAAGTAAATTGAATTTAAACGCGGTTCTAAATAAACTTTGCACTCTTAATTAACAAAAAACCCAATGATGTAAATTACCTGTACATCACCAAAATCTTAAACCTGTATTAAACTTACCGATTCCATTTACCAAATTTTCCCTTAAATCGCGTATTACCGTCACCCGCTGCAATGCATCACGCTAGCACGTGAGAGGGTAGGCAGGCGTCACGTATGTACCCCGCAGCCAGTGGCGAGCAATGGCCCGTGCTATGGGAAACGTGGCCCGAATCCTGAACTAACGTGGAAACTGGCCAAACGCTATTGTAGAGGTGGTGAAAAATATACGTCTTTCTAAAAGGATTAATGGAGTTTTTTTGTAAGGGAAATAATGGTGCTTTTCGTATTTTGATTTTGGGTGCCCAGCTGGTTTATTTCACGGAAAGGAAAATTTTTAACCGACTTCCCAAAAAGATGTGCATTCTCAATTTAGCTGTCTGTAGGTTTTGTATGTTTGCTCGCTTTTACCAATTTTATTTTGTGACATTAAGTCATTATCGCTTCATTTTATGTTGATAATTTTTGATGAAATATGAAAATCTATAAGTATAATGTACTTTTATTTCAACTCTTAACCAAAGTCAGGTGTTATATATAATAGGGCACGCCACCATCGTGGCGGTAAGTCCCCTCTTTGAGGAGTGGCTCGGGAGGAGTCACGGCGCCCTCACGTACCGCATGACGCAGGTCCTCACCGGACACGGTTGTTTCGGGAGGTACCTGCACCGCATCGGTCGTGAGGAGGCGCCCGGGTGTCACCATTGTGCGGACAGCCCCGAGGACACGGTGGACCACACAGTCCAGGTGTGCCCCGCATGGGAGGGGCACCGCCGGGTCCTCGTCGAGGCTTTGGGCGGCGGCGACCTCTCGCGTCCGGCCCTGGTTCAGGCCATGGTCCGGGGCGAGAGGGAATGGGATGCCGTCGCCTCCTTCTGCGAAGCGGTCATGCTCGAGAAGGAGGAGGCGGAACGCCAGAGAGTTCGCACCTCTCATCCCGGCCGCCGCGCTGGACCAGGTAGACACCATGGGCGCCGGGTGTCGCGAGATGACTCCCGGCCACCGTAGGCGTGGGTCTGTGGGCGGTGAGTTCGGGTGGCTCATCGTCCCTCTGTCTTTCTAGACGACAGACCCGTGTCGACGGCGCGCGTTGTTCCACGCGCTCCTCAAAGAGATGTCAGCAACCCCAGCGTTAGGCCTTGGCCCTGCTGGGCCCCGGCAGGCCTTGGCCTGCCGGGGCTGCGGGTTGTTCGAAAGAGATACCGCGGCCCTGGTACATAAAAGGCCTATGACGGAACACGACGATTTTAGTCAGTAAGAGTCTGACACTCCCTCACCGCTGCTAACCCACAGCGGGAGGGGTCATTTGATGATTTTACGTCGCTAAAAAAAAAAAAAAAAAAAGGTGTTATATAATACATTTACTTGTGTTTGATGGTTCTCACCTGCTTTACTTTTAAGACTAACCTCCACAGGTGCAATATACGGGCTCGTACTAACAACAGATATCGTAAAATTGTATTGCGAGTTGAGGCTGTTATTTTGCACCTGTGAAGGGTTTGTATAACCCTCGAAATGTACAGACGATCGTTCGTGATTTGATAGCGTCTACGTGACTGATTTAATACATAAGTTTGAACGATTTCCTTACTGTAAGAAAATTGTCTTGATTGACAACAAGTTGACAAATATGGTAGGTAATTTTATGGTAGGTAGGTGATCTCTAATGGCGTCCACGGCCGATTTCGGCCACGGCGGCTGTTCTCATTTAAGGAGAACAGCCAGCTGCGCAGGACATATTATAGTGCACAAGCATTTGCGCAGACATAGGTGCACTCCCTATTCCTTCACTCTCATAACCCGATGGGACGGCAATCCGACACGACCGGAAAGAGATCAGGCGCAGGGCCGACATTTACGTGCTCTCCGATGCACGGGTGAATCAATCTCCAACTTCCAGACTACGGGCTGCTTTGTGAAAGTTTAAGAAAACCCACAAAGCGATTTCGGCCCGACCCGGGAATCGAACCCGAGACCTCGAGCACAGCAGTCGCGCTTGCGACCACTAGACCAACGAGGCAGTCATCTCTACGAAAGTACTATACAATAACTCTTCGTCGCAGTCGGGTGGAAAAGATTCACGTGAATAATTTACTACAGTTTCCTATACAGTGTTTATGCAAAATCGTTTAAGCAGGTAATCCACTTGACAGGCGAGACGCACCTAGGTGGTCCAAACGCGCCTGATCACAATTTATGATCCATCACTTATGCTGTATTGATTCTATTTAAACATACACTTGATTAATCGCTGTAGGATCGTACCTGCGGACCTAGCCTGTGGTGAATGATACGTGAGCAGTAACTACCAGTCATTAGGTAAACCACCAGGTTCGCTATGACTGGCAACATGCCATCACACCATCATTACACGTAGCATGCGTATTACCTATGTCTTTGGACAAAATCATCAGCTTGAGACCGACTTAGGTAACACTGTAGCTAAGCTAAACCAATCTAGACTTTATGCCTTTGAGATAGGGGTTGTTGAACCCGCAGATGTGTTTGTTTGATTAATAGTATACAATTGATAGAAGTAAAAAAAGTTAAGCTATGATATAAATGTGGTGTCCTGTGTGTGAGACTCACTCGATACAAGATGACGTCGAAGAGTTGTTTGTTGCTGGTTGCCATGGCGACGCTCACCGCCTCGGTGATGGGCACTGCCGAGGTGATGAGCCATGTCACTGCCCATTTTGGAAAGGCGCTTGAGGAGTGCAGGGAAGAGGTAAGATTAATTATTTACTACAGATAATTAATCGATTGGTTAAAAACTACCTTTAATGTTTTGCTATGTAAGCTAAAACGAAACGAAATAAAGTTAAAAGTTAAGTGCCGAGGACTGACCAACACGGCACAAGTTGACCATTAGTGTAACAATTTACGAGTGACCTATTTGAAGATTATCATGATACCTATATGGGCATCTACGTATGTATGTAACATTTTAAATGCTTAAATTAAATAAATGATTTGACTTTGACTTTGAAACTACTTATCCCCTTGCGCTTTCAGTCAGGGTTATCAGCGGAGGTGTTGGAGGAGTTCCAGCACTTCTGGCGCGAGGACTTCGAGGTGGTGCACCGGGAGCTGGGCTGCGCCATCATCTGCATGTCCAACAAGTTCTCGCTGCTGCAGGACGACTCCAGGATGCACCATGTCAACATGCATGACTACGTCAAGAGCTTCCCTAATGGTACGTTGCAGTTCATAAGATGAGAGACTCTTGGGTATTCAGTCAGGTGGAAATAGTGCCGCACCTTCAAATATGTGACTGGGTCCCGCCTGCGGTTTCGACCACGTGTCCTAGGAAGTACTTCGAGTGCATGGGGATAAACAGTAGCTTATAATATTGCTCGATAAATGGGCAATCGACATAGAAATAATTTTTCAAATAGGTCCAGTATTTGAGAGATTAGCTCTTTAAAACAAACAAACTTCAGCTTTATAATATTAGTACCTTACGACAATTCTGACAGTAGGAACCAGTCGGAATGTCAACAACTTCATTTCATAATTAATTATAGGTTCCAAGAATTAAGAAATTAGGACGAAACTACTACCGCGGACTGGTCTGCTTGTTACGAATAAGTAGACTGTAGCAGTTGTAGACTCTCAATTGCAAATTATTCTTTCTAGTTTCGAAAATGGCTATTTCCTTTATTCTGTCAGTGTATTTATTGTGCACTCGTGATTTACGGCTGTTCACATAATTCCTTCGGTTGCACATGCAACTGAAACAAAGGTCACGCGAGCGTTGCAATCTGTCAGCCATATTGTTTTACCTGGATTTAGTACTGCGACGACTGCAGAAGACCGTGTTCTGCAGTTACCTGCACGTTACGGGTTAAAGTAGTTAACTTGGGAATTTCTATATTCCTTGTCTTTGTTTTGATAGTACTGTTTGATATCGAAGTAAGTCTTTTTGTATCAAGAGAACATGATTAATTTGTAAAATCAAATAAGTGAATACTTACATAATATTAAGGATCATTAATAGACTTGTAGAATTGAATTGCATTCGCTATGCAGCGTACAAAATAAGTAGGTCTATCATTAGCCGCTACGAAAGGATTTAGCAATATCGTTGTGTAACACGATTGCAATAGACGTTTATTTATGTACCTACTTATGAATGTTGAATTCAGTCATATAATGTTAATGATACATTAGAAGTGTTTCTTAGAAACTGAATATGAATTAAGACATCCTCTACCTACATATATGTTTAACTTTGACATGACAGATTATATGATTCATCCATCCTGCAGCATAAGTCCTAATTTCATCTATTAGTGGTCGGCGCAGCATGATTTTTTTTATTGACCTTTAGGTATCTGACGTATTCTTATGTGTAGTACTTTATATTCATTCTATCCATATCGTCTTTCCCACAGGTCATGTCCTCTCCGAAAAGCTGGTGGAACTGATCCACAACTGTGAGAAGAAGTACGACACGATGACGGACGACTGTGACCGCGTGGTGAAGGTAGCTGCGTGCTTCAAGGTGGACGCCAAGGCGGCCGGTATCGCGCCCGAAGTCGCCATGATAGAAGCCGTCATGGAGAAGTACTGATGATGGAGAGGAACCTGATGATAATGGACCACTCACCGCTTTGAAACTGTTAGGTTAAATGCAATGGAAAAATGTAAAAAAAAGATTTGTTGTTATTATTATAATGTTTGTGATAAGTGAATGTTTGAAGTTTTTTTTATCTTAAATTCCTAAAGTCCTTATTAAAAAGTCACTATTCGTATCAACGGACCCGAAGTTATAATTTATACATATTTGCATTTTCAAATGTCTCTCTTAGAATTATAACTATTAATTAAAATTATTTATGTCTTCTTAAAATGTCCTTAATTATACACTGAACATCTGGAAAACGCTTCACAAATGACGAATTAGTTACGAACTGTTACAATGTTACGCAACTTGCACTGGCATTAGACAAATTATGTCTTGAAATCCTATTAAGTACTATCTTGAATGGAAATAATCAATTACGCACACGAGTCTTAGCAATGCAGATTTGTCACCCATCTCGGTTTTTTATCCATACATTCGTGATACCATCTGTTATAAAGGTCGTGGTGGACTAGTGAAAAAAATCATGGTAGCCAGTGGGTAGATAACCAACCTCTCGAGTATGAGGATGTAGGTTCGATTCCAGGTCAGTACCAATGCTGGCCAGTGGCCAGTGCATCTTTTCTAAGTTTGTACATACTTTTTATCTTGGACACCAATGACAGTGTTTCGGAGGGCACTTTATACTGTAGGTCTCGGCTATCATTGAACAGCTTTGGTTGTCGTGACGGGTAGTCAGACGGTGACACCCAGTCTTATCTAGGGATATTGGGTTGCTAGGGTAACTGGTTTGAGGAGGTCGGATAGTCAGTCGCTCCTTGTAAATCACTAACATATTTTAGAAAAGGCTCGGGAGGTGATGCGATTCGTAGTTACTGTAATATAAATCCCACCAAAAACATTAAATGTAAAAAAAGCCAATCCTCTACGCAATTCCTCCACCGTAAAAAGTTTTGAGATCGCATGGAAGCCAAGTCCTGTTCAACTTTATTTGTAATAATAAATCAATATTTTGTGACTATGTCAATAGTTTTGTTCACATAACAATGATATTGACTTGGCCATGACCACTATCTGTAAATAATTATGTATATACGCATGTAACGTTTGTTAGACAAATATATATGTATGCGTGTAATGTCTGTTAGACAAAGGAGAAACAAAATTAAATTATTTATTTGAAGCGATAAAGATTTTACGTGTATGTTTATAATAAATAAATATTGAATTAAATTTACACGACAGCAAGATGTTCTAACAGTGTGAAAGCGCAGTTACATCGTTTGTACACAGGATTTTCTGCTCGGTTTTACCGAGCGCCATACATATATACTTACATCGCAAATTGTCGTGTGAACACAATATGTACTTTAGAATCAATATCCTATCAAAAGCAACTCCAACCTGGTTCCTTCCTGGTCCTTAATAGCCTTAATTGAAGGAATACATAAAACCGCTTCAACCAACCAATGAATAGATAGCTGAACTCGTATCCTCTGCTAACATAATATTTACCCGAGATCCAATGACTTCAAGAGCTTAGACGGCGACCAATTCAATTAAAGGAATTCAACAAACTGACCTACGCCATGTTGACATGACAGCTGCTGACAGCCCAGCAATACCTGACCACAGTGTTTATCCCCAATCACATCCACACGTGATCATCATCAGAATTTCCATGAATGAAGCTACATTAATTAACTCACTCGTGTAATTAAGACGAGGGCTCATTGTCGCGTCGGCCTGACTTCTAATTAATGGCTAATTAGAGCTAGATATAAGCGAGGGCTGTCCATGTGGGGGCACAATGGAGTTCCATCGATCGACCATGATGTCGGTCAGGCTGGCGCTGGTGGTGGCTGCGTGGTTGTTCATCAGGGTGGACGCGTCGCAAGATGTTATTAAGAACCTGTCTATGAATTTCGCTAAGCCCCTAGAAGACTGTAAGAAAGAGGTGAGTTTGCCTATGGAATTTTGTAGAGAAGAAAGTTCTTTCAATTATATACCATTTCATTAAAATAAAATATTCTTAACGAACCGCTGAACAATGTACAAGAACGCTGTGCATTTAGACCAGAAAATTCTATGGTATAGCAAAATCTTTTAAAACCTTTATTGATGTGCTTATGGCTCGTTCTCTTGAATGATTTATGATCTTTCTCAACTCTTGTATTTATTTGCCCATAAAATAACTTGTGTTCCTTAAAATTGTAGATGGATCTCCCCGACTCGGTGACGACAGACTTCTACAACTTCTGGAAGGAAGGCTACGAGTTCACGAACAGACAGACAGGCTGCGCCATCCTCTGCCTCTCCTCCAAGCTGGAGCTGCTGGACCAGGAGCTCAAGCTGCATCACGGCAAGGCGCAGGAGTTCGCCAAGAAACACGGCGCTGGTTAGATACACATTTAGAGCTATGACAATTATAATAGTCCACAAGCAGGAGAGTAGGTATTACAGTCCCTAGTAAGAGCTGTAGAATTTCCAAGTTGTTCTCCATCTATTTATTCTTCGAAGCTATCTATCTATAAATATGTATTCCAAAGTGCGATAGTTCAGTTTATTCCAAAGGGAGTGCTTTACAAAATTAAATGTGACTCAACGAGTATTCCGAACGATTGAAGCGGAAAATTGATCGAGAAAGTGAAATGTCACGCATTTTCTATTGGAAAATATTTCGACAAGATTTCAGATTTAGATTGAGATTTAAGAAAGACTTCAAATATAGCTAGTTTTTGTTAATTTAAGCTAGTAAGTTCACTGAACACGGAAACCAAAAACCTATCAAAAATAATGATCCTTTCAGACGATGCTATGGCTAAGCAGCTGGTAGACCTGATCCATGGCTGCGCGCAGTCTACTCCTGACGTGGTAGATGACCCCTGCATGAAGACCCTCAACGTGGCCAAGTGCTTCAAGGCCAAGATACACGAGCTCAACTGGGCGCCCAGCATGGACCTCGTCGTCGGAGAAGTCTTGGCCGAAGTTTAGACTTGCCTGGAGATTTCTGATACCTTACCTCGATTTATTTTTATGTCTATATCTTTTTATTTCTCTTACATACCTTTAAAAGCAGGAAGCATAACTATACTTAACTGTTCCTTTGTGTTGTATTATTTGTCGCTTGCGAAAATTCTGTCTGCTTTCGACATTATGCCTACGCATACTTCGTTGCGGCCTTTTATACAATGCTGTGTATAATCTTTGTAGTATCTGATTATTTCTCTTATGTTATTTATTAGTTGATGTTCAAACAGCCTGGCATGTTCAACGGACCGCGGATAGAGTAAGTCGTGCAAGTGAATCTCCCGCCTCGCCAGCGCGTCAAGGGAAGGGTAGTCTTAAGCTGCAATACTTGATGTGATCTTATTAAAGCAAATCTACATCATCGTTTTCTTTTATTTTTCATTGTACCAACATAAAGAAACTAATAAAAATGAATTTCTGATTATTTTGAGTTTATTATGTAGATAACAGTGTTTGTAAATCTGTTTCTCCCCTTTCCCTTTTTACTTCAACGAATATGCTAAATATTACTAGATATATGATGTATTCAGGCTTTATTTAAATGGCATACAATTGGCTTTAATATAAGATATCCTAGTCTGCAAATGGGCGCTTGAGAAGTTACAGTACATTAAGATTTTAATTCGACTAGCTAGATTAAATAAAACAAAGATAATTTTCTGTCTGATCAGAACTACGAGCAGATTATCCCTTAATCAGAAACAGTTTAAGTAAGCCACGAGTATCTTGACCACGCTACACAATCTAATGCGATTATCTCAATACATCGAAAACACGAATTCAATTAACGAAGTAATTAATCCAACACGTTGTTCAATCACTTCAATTTATTCGCCGACGGTAACATTATACTTGCTCTCATTTAAATAAGAAACAGTAGAACTTTGAGTACTTTCAATCATGAAGGGGATTTTGGTGATAGCTGTGGTGTTACAACTGGTGCTGGGGAGGAATGAGGACTCGGTGATGAGGGCCATGAGCAGCAGCATCGGAGACATGGTGCTCGAGTGTCAGGAGGAGGTATTTTGTACGAATTTTATAAAGTTCTGTTGAAATGAATTGAGATAACGAAATTGTGAAATTATACGCTTTATGTAAAACCAATAAAAACTCATAGATATCTAATCGGTCGCCATATGAGTTTGGGATCGGATTAGAAATAATTACGAGACGAATGTTGAGTAAATACTAAACAATGATAACCTTACATTTAAATATTAAAAGCACACATAAAAGTTATATAAGTATGGGTATTTCCACACGACACCAATGATTTTATAAAAAAAAACATTCCACGACACTAATACATTTTTGGTATAAAAAGGCATTTTATATCAAAAATATTCTTTAAATGGCTCCGAAAAAGTGACGTGCACATGATGCTCCGCTAAGTACCAACTAACAACCTCTTGATGTTTCTTGAGCTTCTTTATTGATACCCTCTTATTTCTACTAACGTCGTCGACATCTCCAGATGGAGTTCGGTAAAGAGGTGATACAAGATTTCCTGAAATTCTGGGATGACACCGCTGAACTCAACAGTCAAAACATCGGCTGTGTTCTCGTCTGCGTCTTGGAGAAGAATGAACTCATCTCTAAAGATGGAAAATCTATAGTAGCCGCAAACGTGAAGGAATTCTACAAAGCAGCGGGGGCGGGTAAAATATTAGACTTCTTACAGTACCTACTTAACCAAACATGGCAGCCACTAAATAGACATTGTATCAGACGTATACTATGTATTCTATTCATTAGAATTACACTTAATAAAACTTTCATTTACATTTAATGAACTTTTCAGACGATATAATGGCAGACAGGTTAATAGAACTGCTGCTTCTTTGCAAGCGAGCTACGAATGCAATCACCAGTAAGTGTGAGGCCGCGTTTGAGCTGGCGCAGTGCTTCCGATACGGCATCGTGCAGCTCCGCTGGGCGCCGCAGAAGGACTACTGGAACCGCACGGAGCTGCCCCCAGGAGCCGAGCCCGAACAGGTGTCTGACGACCAAGTGGCCAGAGCGATAGAAGCCTCCAAACGACGCAGCAATGTCAAAGTGGAAACTTATAGCGGTCTACGACGGCTCTTTGATTACGTTTTCAAAAAGAGTTAATTTAAATGATTTATGTTTATTAATAAACTTCTGAATCATATCTGTTTTTTTTTGCTGTAAATTGGCAACACTCAAAGGCTTTAATTGTATCTCGTTTCCATGAAAACTAAAGACTAATGAAATTGGCAAACGCGTTAACTATTTAATGAGCGGTAATTAGCCGACACTTGTACCAAACGTCTCATCACCTGCTCACGATGACCTGCTGTCAGTAATTAGCCACGGTTGTAAAAAAGTGCTAATTCCTGGTATATAAGGAACAATGTAACATCACTCCGGTGGATACACTGTCAGAAATGGGATCGAGACACGTCTTTTTCGTGCTCGTGGTTTTGGCCGTAAGTGTGAGAAAGGCAGAACCTTCGAAAGATGCTATGCAGTATATTACTTCAGGATTCGTTAAGGTTTTGGAGGAGTGTAAGCACGAGGTGAGTTTTCAATATCATTTTGAGAGAAAAAAATTGGGAGAAACTTTCGAGAGTTAATCAAAATTGCAACAAGCCAATCAATTGTTCTAGCTGAACTTGAACGAGCAGATCTTGGCAGACTTGTTTCACTTCTGGAAGCTGGAGTACTCGCTGCTGGGCAGAGACACGGGCTGTGCCATCATCTGCATGAGCAAGAAGCTGGACCTGCTGGACGCCAACGGCAGGATGCACCACGGCAACGCCGCCGAGTTCGCCAAGAAACATGGCGCTGGTTTGTTACATATCCATGAGTTCTTTCACATTAAGTTCGGATTACGTGCAATTTGATAAAATCATTTAATTAACATTCATTTTGGTATTGCAATAAGAAGCCAGTCAGATCCGTTGGAGGGAAATTGAGGATCTATCTCCAAGTGTGCAATTCAATATTAAGGAGTGCTGTTTCTCGAAGGTTACAAAAATCTTGTTAAACATTTACAGGAGATGAAGTAGCGTCAAAGATAGTGACTATAATACATGAGTGCGAGAAGAAACACGAACAAGACGGTGACGAGTGTCTCCGGGTCCTGGAGGTGGCCAAGTGTTTCCGTACCGGCATCCACGACCTGGATTGGCAGCCCAAGGTCGAGGTCATTGTCAGCGAGGTCCTCACTGAGATATAGAAAATTTATGTGAATAATACACAGATTATAGAGATGGTGTATTATTTCATAGAATGATTCCTGTTTCCAACTTCACGTCAGTATCATATTTCCTTCAATTTCCTTTTGCCTATTTTTTTTGAGGCATACAAGTTTTGCCCGCTGCCTATACTAGATCGTCTCTAAATAATCAGAATTCACCAATGTATATTTTAGAGTGATTTTGATAAACATTCAAAAGCACAATGTAGTATTTTCTTGACTGACATGACATGCATGTATGTTTTTTGGTATATTTCCTCTTCGATCAATAAATTACCTGCTAAAATGTCCAGAATCAGTTTGTCCGTACTGCTGACTAGACTGTAGCGTCGCGATATACGACTACATCGTAACGTTTGTCGTGCATTACTCCGTAGAAGGCGCTGAACGTTACCTCTCTTACATCGGTGGCTACGCGTAATGGAAATGAATGCGTAAGACCGCCCATATTGTGTCCAGTCGGGAAAAGCGAAATATGATTTTACTTTCTTGACTAAATTGTTTGTCTGTTTTGCTTGTTAGTGTATGAGAAATACTTTTATGTTGTTTGTTTGTTACATTAATTTTAGTCGATCCAAATGCTGGGTTTCTTCGTTTTATAATTTTAAGATCAGTCTGTTTCGATATCGTCTAATCTGGCTGTTTAACAATCGCTTGCATTGATTATTAAAATGTAGTACACCCGATCGTCACCATTAGCTGTTCGTGAAACAATAACAAATGTCCCGTTCTTTAACTAACTGGACACTTAACCTTTAAGTTACCTTACACCACCAGGCTTTCTAACCCTCAATCACCGCGTTACAATAAACCAATCCCCGTGAATCGTTTCACACGGGTTAACCCTGCGCCACGTGAGACTTTGTGCCGTTAATTGCGCCATAACTCTGGACTATCGCCGCCATTACGCGACAGCACAATCGCGCCGTGCGCCTGCGCACACTGCCCTGCACCTACTATCCACTGCTAATACATGTGTACAGAAGGATTAGGAGAAAACTTATGATAAGTACGAATGTTACTTGCATCCTATGTAGGTATCCAAACTAATATTATAAATGCGAAAGTAACTCTGTCTGTCTGTCTGTCTGTCTGTCTTTTCTTCACGCCTAAACTACTGAACCGATTTGTGTGAAATTTGGTACAGACATAGTTTGAAACTTGAGAAAGGACATAGGATAGTTTTTATTACAAAAAATAAAAATAAAAAATAAAATTTATTACGGACATACAGTGCCATCTATTGGTCAAATGTCGAGCTGTTCCTATGCTCCGTAGATAGATGGCGTTACTCGCGCAATGGTGTCATTACACGTGTTCGGTTCATGTTATCAACCAGCCTGTGCCAGCGTGTCGTCGGACGAAGTCGCTGGCAAAACTACCCATGCTAAAAATGCGTTAATAACTCTGTCTATCTGTCTTTCCGTCACGCCTAAACTACTGAACCGATTTGGATGAAATTTGGTACAGACATAGTTTGGAACTTGAGAAAGGACATAGGATAGTTTTTATCCCAAAAATCCTGCGGGAGCGGGAACTTCTCAAAAATCCCGCGAGATCGGGAACTATGTGGGTAAAACCAAAAATCTGCCGGAAGTCACTATTCCACGCGAACGAAGTCGCGGGCAAAAGCTAGTTATTTATATGGCCGATCATTCATGAAACATAATTCATAGATTCTTTGGCTTCATCGTTAACCTTTTTGGCAACCATAACAAGTGTTGTCTTAAACACCTTAATTATTGAATCTCAGCTTCAATTGCAATATGTCGAAATGATTTCCAATTAAGGTGTTTGAGGTTTGCGTCGAGTGCGCCTTCTGTCAACTATTAAGCTCTGTGGTCGTTAAGCATGCAGCGTTAATCGAACTCTGATGTAGTGATAACGGCGCCAACAGATTTACTCAGTGCCGCCATACTATTGTCTCGACTACCACAGAGATGCTCTCTCTCAACCTGATACAGGTGGTTCAACCTCCTTGAGATGATCTCAAGTAGTCTTGAGGCGCGGTTCTGGCGTCTAAGTTATCTATTATTTAATTACTACTATCAAGGAAGTAACAGGCCACGCATTATTATTTTATTACATTTTATATCAGCGGCCATAAAGTGTTTGTAACATTCCATAAGGTTTCAGGAAATTAATTTTCTTCGAACACCCATGACAACAATACCTAGGCCATATTTAGTAACAGTTCAAAGTACACTATTATAGACAGCGCCATAAAATTAAATCTATCAAAACCTGTCGTTGGACAGCGTCTCCCATCTGAGCAAGACTTGCAGATAGACATACTAGTAATACATAAAATGCTTGGTGTAAGGGTCCACCAATCACGGCTGGAGACGCAAAATTCCGTTAGCGGGTTCCGTATAAACCAGCCAACAAACAATACGTGCTTGGCGCAGTTAAATCTATTTGAACGCCTCGCACCTGAGCCCCGCTGTTATTTACTTTTATTGCTGAACCCTAACTGTGCTCGCTGTAAACATATAGGCAGAAGTTGTACAATTTGACAATATGTTTGCATCAGTGTTAAAAATAATTCTACGCAATGTAAGGATATTGAGCTCCGCAATCAATGTTTTGTTTCATGAGATTCTGGCTTGTAAAAGAAAAATCGTAAAAAAGCTTCTTCTTGTTCTTGTTAATTATAAATATTGTCATTTAGTTAAGGAATCTAATACTCTAATTAGATCACAGAAAGTTAAATATTCTACTCGGAACAGCTTACAAGCATACAATACGAGGTTGTCTTGAAGTTGTTAAAACTGAACCTTCTGCTCGTTCCCTACATCTGAAGGGTGTGACTAGACTGCCATACTTTTTCCTTATTTATAATTTTATTTGTATTTGTCGGCGAAAATGTGCGTCGTATCAATACAAATACAATACAAGCGGAGCCGGGAGCAGGTGCGGGTTTATCGGCGATTCACAGGACGCGCTGGTTATTGAATCTTAAGTGTTATTCTTGTATAGCGGCCATTTACATAATCTGCCCCATAAACTTGCAGTGCGGTGCATTCAATCACGCTGAAGTATGAGCTTGGGAAAAATATCGTTGTATTGAAGTTAGTAATTGATTCGTATTGGAATGTATCGTCAGATACGTAAACCTGTAAACCATTTATACTTTGGTAAAGCAGAAAGTTTTAAATAAACTTTAGATAGGGAAACTGAATCAGACATCCAGTGATTGGTGTTAACTCGATTATTCCATTCGAAGTAAAAGCCATTGATGTACCAAAATAGTAAACACCACTAATTACAATAAAACAATTTCTAAAAACCTTTATTAAACACAATAAACGGAGAAAGAGAGAAACAGAGAAACTGACGATTTCAGGGAGATGTAATTATTGTTAGTCACAACTATACGTATGTATAACACATACCACCTATTAGTAAAACTTGCCGGAAATACCCTGAGGTTAGTATTGCAAAACACGATTATTTATTTTTAAGACTATAATTATTCTACTTACACATGCCTTTCGCGTTGTTTTTTACCAGTTAAAAACTACCTACACACCACAGCGACAACAAATTAATCCTACTAAAAAAAAGAATGACCCAAATCTTCCTCTCTCAATACTACCTACGTTATTAAATCTCAAGCTATGTAAAAAAATGTTCCAACGCATTTAAATTTAAAATCACCTAAAGCTTTTTTCCTATTCTTCCCTCTTTCCTTCTTTATATTTCTATCTTTTCCTCTCCTTCAGCTCTTTCCATTCCTCCAACTACATTCCCATTGCTATGTCCATTTCCATCTATGCGGCAGTCATGATCTCCTCCATGATGACCTCCATGCTGGGCGCCCACTTGAGCTCGTGGATCTTGGTGCGGAAGCACTTGGCTATCTCCAGGGCCCGGCTGCAGTGGTCTTCGACGGCCTGGTGCTGAGTCTCGCAGCCGTGGATCAAGCCCACCAGCTGCTTGGCTAGGGCATCGTCTGGGGAGAAAAGATTGATAGCTATTACAATTTCTATTAAATTCTAGAGTTACTTACACGAATAAACTAATCGTTTGGAAAAGGTGTAAATATATATAAACTAACTTTGAATTCTTTCTTCCTTTTCCCGGTGGACTAAGTTGTCAAATCCAGGCACATACCTAAACGTTAAGTTTCAAAGTAACTTGAACAACACCTAAAAATAGATCATGTACTTTGGCAAGTCAACCTACCAGCACCGTGGCTCTTGGCGAACTCCTCAGCCTTTCCATGGTGCATCTTCTGGTCGTCCCCGATGAGGTCAAGCTTGGCTGTCATGCACATGATCATGCAGCCCAGGTCCCGGTTCACTAACTGATACTCCTCGCGCCAGAAGTTGTACATGTCTTGCATTATGTGGTCGCCCACGCTCAACTATGGGACAAACGAGTTAGGAACCATGTAGCTTCATCATATACCTTAGGAATTCTGATTTGGTTTCGAGGGGCCAGAGGGGTCTAGTTTAAATATTTACCTCAGTCTTGCACGCATCCACGACCTTGGTGAACCCTCCAGTCATCTTCGTCAGCAGTTCCTTGGAGGACATCGCCGAGCCCATCATGAGTACGAGGCAGAAAGCGCGGGCAAACAGCCATCTTGAGTCCGCCATCTTGAAAACTGTTGCGATCTATCTCTTTGGCGCATTTTATATCAGCAGACTTAATTGTCACTTGTTTAATTAGTAGCCTGTTAGTTAATTGCCGAAGGTGTGTCCCATAGATGTGGTGTGTCATGGTGTTTTTGCTGTGAGTGGTCGTTGCTGGGAACAGTAATTATAATTAATTTGCTTACTCGTGGCTGTTTGTAACCTCGTAATGTAGCGGCGCCAAATGAAGTCAAGTTCATCAATGGAAACTGGTCAAGTGCGAGTTAGCAAAAACAATTTTAAACAGCTTGTTTTTTATGTAGTGTAATAATAACATGCGCAATAATATTGAAATGTCTACAACACATAGGTGATTATGTATGCGCATCAGGTGCGCGTGCAATATAACGGATGTGCAACGTCCTTGTGTCGTCGACCTGTACTTCTCGGAACTTTGTTCGTAAATAGCTGAGCAACTTGCGACGTAATGAGAACTATATGAGCTTTTCTTATGTTGATTGAAACTAAGAGATACTATGAGACTTTACTCGAAGTAAAATACAAAAAAAAACTCTATTATCTATTCCAGCAAGTTATATAAATAAAACATAATTTGTTATGATCAATTAAATTACCTTCTCTTAATTACCTTTAATTTAACTTTAAGTTATCACTAGTTTGAATCTTTTACTAATTAGAGACTTACTCAGACGCATCGCTGAACGTGCGCGCATAATAAAGCTTTTTCCCATTATGTTTACATAGTACTTGTTGTCTAGGCACAATCCACCATTAACAATTAATTACAATGTCTATCCAGAATACAACTATTTGTATCCACAACGTCTTAAAAGATATGCTTACTTAGTACAGTCACTAATTACTTCGTGTGAATTATGTATAGGTTGACCGTACCTACCATTACCATGTTATGAGAGCAACTAGACAATGTTCCTTCAAACTTTAAATAACCCTTTACTACGACATAACAGACTAAACAAACAAATCCTTTACTTAGCAGTATGTGTTCGTTAATAAAGCTTATTAATCCTGATTGTGATGACGGATGGGCTAATTACGTAGAGGGCGACACGGCTGTGTGTTCAGACGAACATTAGCTTGATAGCTGCTGGGTTCCTGAGTGTGTGGGTGCAATGATACACGGGATTTAGGGAGTACTTCAGCCTATAAAAAGAAGACTTGGTTGGTTTGTTGTTTAAATGCAGTAATCTCAAGTACGACCTACTGAATAAACCGATTTAAAAATATATCTATACTAATATTATAAAGATTTTAGGTAGGTACTGCTATTTACATAAGTATGTTAAACTTATTGTGTAGTATATCAGTGAAGACTTGTAATTGGCTGTATGTTGCAAATGCATGTATTTTTACTTATTGTACTAGCTGTTAGTCTTCCTTTATATCTATATATATACATATAATAAATCTGTAAAAAAACTGTGTCTGTACATTGAGTATATTAAAAAAATAATAATTGGGTGGGGTTTAGAAACAGTAGTGGAGCACAAATCCAAAAAAAAAATTCTGTCTGTTTGTCTGTATGTCTGTATGTCTGTATGTCTGTATGTCTGTTTGTTTGTACACGCTAATCTTCCGAACTACTGAACGGATTTCAATAATTTTTTCTTTGTTGTATCAGTATTAAGCCTGGTCAACATATAGGCTATAATTTATCTTCGAAACTTGAAGACCTGATGCAGAACTCCAACAGACCAACAAAACTATAAGAGATACAAAAATGGTGCCATGGCAAAAATTGTTTCTTGTGATGAGCATTTTCTGCTGAAATAATAAATTTGAAGATCTGGAGCACCTGATGTGAAACCCCAAGAGCCCAGCTTCTCTGTACCATATACAGGTATGACGTTTTAGCAAAAGTTATTCAATTTCATAAGCACTTTCTATTGACTTATACAAATTGAAGATCTAAAACACCTGATGTGGAAATCCAGGGGCCCAGCTAGACTATAGCATATAGAGGTATGACTTTTTAGCAAAAGTTGTTCAATCTGATAAGCACTCTCTGTTGACGTATAAAAATCGAAGATCTGGAACACCTGATGTGGAACTTCAAGAGCAATACTACACTTGAAATGTATAGAAATGAATGTTATGAAATAAGTATGGTGAATCAAAAAAAGTAATTGGTTCCTCTTTTAGATAACCCTAAAATAATGGACACGTAATTTTTTCTTTTCTCCTTCTCACAAACAAATAATAACGAAGATATAACACGCTTGAATTTTGTGTTAAATCACTGCTTAGTACAAATTTTACATACCTAGATGTGGCGTCACGAGCCCCCACTCTCCGAATTTGTTGCGTTTTATCTCATTATTATTTTTTACTTATGTCTCTTCCGGACCTCGGGACTACAGAGTTCCGAATTTTTGGGAGGCGAACATGGGGCCGAAGCCAAAACGCTGAAGCCCTTTTGAGACAACTTTAATGAAATGGTGACACAAAACCGACGATCGATCCCTTTATACAATATAGAAATGAACCCAAGGACAATCCCCGGTGAACGTCATTAAAAAAAAGACAATCCCCGGTTCTGTGCTATACTATTGCTAACTGTGGATGAAAACTACTTGGGCTATTGTGATGGGATGCTAATGGACTAGGAATGGGGAAACTACGGGAACTATGGCACCTGCCGATGACAATGTATTAGATACATGTAAAAATGGCAGGTGGAAACTCGCCAGCTCACTTACTGGGCCCCCGGGAATCAGTCACTGAATAGCAACATGGGGGACAGTATACTCTCCCTGGAGAACTCAGTATATACAGCCCCGCGGGGTCGCTACTTCCCGTCATCAGCCTCAGATGTCCTGCGGTGCTTATATTTCATTTTATTATTGTCGTTATTATCTCAAGAGCCTTTGTGACAATTATGTTAGGGTCGACTTCCAGTCACGATGCAAATGAGTACCAGTGTTTGACAAGGCGCGACTGCCTATCTGACCTCCACAACCCGGTTACCCGCTCAACCCAACACCCCTTGGTAAGACTTACTGGCTTCTGACTACCCATAACGACTGCCAAGAATGTTCAATGACAGCCGGAACCTACAGTTTAACATCCCCTCCAAATAACGGTCATTGGTATCCAAAATATACGTAGAAAGTAGGTGCATACGAACTTAGAAAAGTTGCATTGACAGGTAATTGCCAGACCTGGAATCAAAGACGCACGCTCATACTTGAGAGATTGGTTCTCTACCCACTAAACCACCACGACTTCCACTAAGTCACCACGACTTTGTCATCTCAGTAATATTTAATGTTTTTTTTACGTAATAATACGTGTAATATTTTTGCCACACACAACTTAGGTAAATGCGGACTAATTAGAATCACTACTTTTGTCCCTATGGTCACGTCTATTGCGGTTCAGTTCTCAGCGTTTTATTTAGTCTGCTGTGCTTTTGCCGTTGAAGTAAGTACAAAAATTAAATATATGGAACGTTTCTAATGATTATGCGTATTCCGTTGTTTTCAAGTCAACGGGCCCTTAAAATTCAATATCAGACGATTCAGATCTTTGATTTTGCTGATCCCGTAGTCGCTGGCATAAGGGACAGGATCCGCGTACGAAGTCGCGGGCAGAAGCTAGTAAATAAATAAATAAGAGGAAAACTTTGTTTGTTTGGCTGTAATGGATAAACTCAAAAACTACTGGACCGATTTTAAATATTCTTTCACCATAAGAAAGCTATATTATCTGCGAGTAACATAGGCTATATTTTATCCCGGTGCGGGCAGTAGCTCCCACGGGACGCGGGTCAAACCGCGGGAAAACGGCTAGTATTTTATAACTGGCTTCGGAAGATATTGTAAGTAAGATCTAAACTGAAAATAATGAAATTAGCTATATATCTACTGAAAATGTTGAACCTTTACCCCATTGAGATTTATCACAAGAACTGCTCAACATAAAAGTAAATGGTATGATGCATGGGTTAACTATCAAATGCCAGCAGACTGCTTATTTTCCATTTTATTGCGAAAACGTTTTTATTGGTCACCGTAATTTATTGTATCTGTCATAAAGTAAGAAGTCGCTGTCAATCTTAGCCAGTTACGGGATATTTTTTTATCTACAGTTGAATATGAAAAATGTCAACTTTGTATTTGTCCACATAAATACCTACTACTTTGTACTATTCTTCGTCCCAAACAGAAATACCTATATCATACTTAGGCGTCCGCTCACTCTTTACCTTACCTTTATGTGACTAGAAAATTGTCGTGCCGTATAACAATGTGAACACACCTCATTTGTGTGCACTAATCTGGAGAAATATAACTCTTCATTAAAGTGTATTCCACTGTATGGTATATAAGCAAATTATGTGTTTATATAATACAGGGCTTACTTCAGTAAGCTTATTTACAATGCCTAGCTTTAGGCATTGTAAGTTATTGTCGTTTTGCTGGTCCTAAGCTCAAGTGGGAGAGACATCTTAGTTTTAAACGGGTATGTTAATGTAATAATAGTCGGTAAGATCTTGTTTTATTGACAAATTGGTGTTAGACGACTTTGTACGAAATATTTTCTTCATCATTTACCGACTTCCCAAAAAGGAGAAGGTTCTTATTTCGAATGGGTTTTTATATTTGTCCACGATTTCTCAAAGAGGCCTGGACCAATTTGGGAAATTATTTTTTTATGTGAATATTTGCCGTTTTTGATTAATGCGGACCTTGCAAATTTTACTTGACGTTTATTTAATTATTGATTATATTACGAAATAACACGTTACCCCCCATATACTGCCGCATATCAGCCGGCCCGCAGACAGGCGACAGTAAAACCTCCCGCGCGATTGATTCCGCACATAGATTTATGCGTCGCGCTGGTTTTTGGCACAATGGCCGCGGTTACCGGCTCCAATAAATTGTGCTTAGCTGACGTATCTCGTAATTCCTGTCTACGAATATCTGACAGATTTATTTATCGAAATTTTCTTTTATTTTACGTTCGAAAAATTATAGTGTTTGCCTAATACGAGATTTTTGTCCGCAACATTCAGCACAATTAAATAATTGTACTCGAAATTAAATGAAACGTTACTTATATTTAGTTAATTAAGGTAAACGTACCAATACTCGTCGGATTTCGGAAATCACCGACTTTGAAGCGCCACTGTGTGTTAAATATTCAATAGAAAATGAAAATTTTTACATGACGTGATAGAGTATTTATTCGTTATTCTAAGTAATTAATGTTTTTTTAATAATTTTCATGGGTTTATGTAGTTATTAAGGCAAAAGTAAAAAAAGGGCGATTTGTACCAATAGTCGTCTGATTTGTACGGATACTCGTCAAATATTCCCAGTACTCGTCAACTTTTAATGCTAATGTAAACTCTCTGCTCTTGAACATAAGGTTCAAGTTATTTACATTTTTTTTTGTGCTTGAATTTGTTAAGCATACTTATGCCTTTTAAACATTAGGTAGATAGATAGAAAACCAAACCCCTATTTAGAATAGCAGGTCATAATCTGTTAGAAGAGCAGGTATTCAATAAAACAGATACATAGTTGCATTTTAATTAATATTCCTATCTATCAAACGCTTGGAATCACAAAATCAGTCTATAAATAAAACATATTTCGTAATCGTATCGTATATAACCATGCAGTCATGTGCATATGTAGCACGAGTAAAATTATTACTATTAAAATATTTAAGAAAGAGTTTACTTATACTGTCCCCCACCTCCGGCCGGCCCCGGAGTGAAGCATGACGGGGGATAGGTCTCCCGTCTCTTGGCTTGCCTTCATTGGCCGACCAGAGTGGAGTCGCTAGAGCAGGGTTAGCAGCCCTGCTCGGAGATTAGGTGCCTCGTGGTAAGTGGCGAGTGGGCCGGTGGTGCTGGACCCACTGGGAGCGCGTGATCTGCATTTAAAGTCCGCCGCGGTATCCTCACCCTTCAGCCGCTCATGTACCTGTTGCCCTCTTGTTGCGATTTAGCGACTGATTCCCGGGGGCCCAGTAAGTGAGGTGGCGAGTCTCCACCTGCCATTTTTACATGTATTTAATACATTGTCATCGGCAGGTGCCATAGTTCCCGTAGTTTCCCCATTCCTAGTCCATTATATTAGCATCCCATCACAATAAAGGGCTTCAGCGTGTTGGCTTCGGCCCCACGTTCGCATTCCAAAAATCCGGAACTCTGTAGTCCCGAGGTCTGGAAGAGATATCTAATAATAATCTTAATTAGCCCCGCAGGACATCTGAGGCGGATGACGGGGAGTAGCGACCCCGCGGGGCTATATATACCGAGTACTGTCCCTGTCCTGCTTCACTCCGGCTGGCCGGAGTGAAACAAGACGGGGGATAGGTCTTCCGCCTCTGGCTTGCCTTCATTGGCCGTCCAGAGTGGAGTCGCTAGAGCAGGGTTAGTAGCCCGGCTCGGAGGGTAGGTGCCTCGTGGTAAGTGACGATTGGGCCGGTGATGCTGGACCCGCAGGGAGCGCGTGATCTGCGTTTAAAGTCCGCCGAGGTATCCTCACCCTTCAGCCGCTCATGTATTGCCCTCTTGTTGCTATTCAGTGACTGATTCCCGGGGGCCCAGTAAGTGAGCTGGCGAGCCTCCACCTGCCTTTTAACATATATTTTATACATTGTCATCGGCAGGTGCCATAGTTCCTATAGTTTCCTATATCCTAATCCACTAACATCTCAATGCAATAGCCTTGTCCTTGGGTTCATTTCTATAGTATATGTATACAGGGATAATCATCGGTTCAAAATTACGATCATGCAATGACTAGGTACATACAATTTTAAATATAAAAATCTTACTTAAGATTACTCTTTACCCATCAATATCGAATACGACAAGCAAAGAAGTGACAGAGATGGAATCTATGTCTTAGTTTTAAAACTGATTTTAATATTTTTTGTGTCGAAACTAGTTGAATGACATAATTTTTATACAGTCGCTATTAAGGCACGTTAGGGAGACGCGGTACAATACGCGTGACGACATGCAGTTATTTCGAACGAAAAGCGTAGTGTAAGACAAGTCTATTTTTGCTTGCCACAAATTGTAATCCAAGCGTAGTAGAAACAAAGGCTAGTGGTAGTTGTACCCAAAGCGGTAGATGTGTATCGCGTGTCCTTAATCGAATGGCGGAGGCCTACAGCGGCCAATATATACCTAAAAAAAACACTCGTAGAAAGTGCATACTTATAGAAAACAGGGGATTTAGCCATTAAGAAACATATTAATTGAATCGAATAACATGACTGTGTACGTGCATCTAGAACCAGCAGAGTAAAATGTACCCCTAAAAAAAAGCTTAAAAGAAACGCAGTTTTATCAACAAATGTAGTCTAAACCTTAAATATGTTTGTTCTAGAGAGTTAACAATTTTGTAAAAGTCCCGATATTAGCTATTTATTCGCATTTTGTACTGTAAAACACAAAATATCCTCATTATGACGAGTTTAGGTGCAATTTTTGAGCACGTCCCAGTAGTCGTCATAATAATTCTAAAATTGACGGGTTTTGGGTCAAATGGGAGTTTTAAAGTACCAATAGTTGTCACATTAAAAAAATATATCTTCTATGTTAAAAGTATTCCAAATTGCATATTACATCGTTAGCAAATAAACTTAACTATCTAATTAAACAAAGAAACATACCACAGACCCCACTGGAGTTATGTAAATCAAAACACAAAACCACGTGCTGAGTTTCACTTTTGACAGCTGAACTTCACGAAAAAACTTTTTTGTTAGGGCACACACGTTTCGAATAACATATCTTGGACGCCATGACCGTTAAAACCCCGTATTGTCATTTCAATTGTGCAATATATTATCAACAATATGTTGACATATAAACCAGCCCATTTTAAGTTCAGTAGAAATAATAAATAAAAGTTTTTAGATTAATTGACGACTATTGGGGCATGACGACTTCACCCGCGTTTACCTTATGTACTTTTGCCATGCATTGCAATGTTCTAATGAGTTACTTTTCATTGTTTCAGGTACGTTTTGAATAAAATGACAACTGCGCATCACGTCAGAATTAAGTGTGCTCGGGTAAGTGGGCTATCTATGTGGTTTATTTTGCTGAAACTATGAAAGGCACTGCGAGTCGTGCAGTTGAATAAGCTGTTGAAGCCTAACAGAATAATTGTACGTACATAGGTACATGGAAGCTAATAGTGGTGGTTATTTCGTAACTTCATTCCACCTAAAGAAGCTACTTTGATACAATTGTACGTACCCTATGATCGTTAAAAGCTTGGCCGTAAGAATTATCAATGTTTATTTCTTACGTTCAGTTCCTCTGTTTATACACGTTAAATTAATCACATACAATGATCTCAATCACAGCAAATCCCCTTAAATCTCCATCAACATTTACTGGCGATAAATCCGCGGAATTAGCGACATAGCGCTGCACCTGCTGATGTCCCGGGGTTAATCCCGCGGGATCCCGGCGATCCCGGCTGAATGCCGGGATTGCGACAGCTGCGCGTTACGGCTACTCGCTGACTGATCGCCGGCGATTTGTCTGAATGACCCTTAAGAACGTGCGCTGTAGAATTAGGAATGGTAGAGACGTGGCAGACATGCCAGACGAAGTAAAGTTAGGTATTAGAAGGAAAGAAACACATATGACATTACATATGAAAGGTCATTAACGATATTTTACCACGTTCCCATTTTTCTTAAAGGTCAAAAATAATATTTAACCTCCAGGAGGCATAACTTGTATTCCTTTTTTCTTGCGAGGACTTCAATTGAAAATTTCGTAACTACTTTGATTCTTTATAACTAAGGAACCCCGCGATAACCAATTGACACGTTATTCATTTTACGTTAGGCCAAAGGTTAAATTAGTTCATTTGATTATCAATTGAAAAGACTTACATTTTACTACTAAAATGCAACGTTATCTCTACTCGGGTATTGCATAAACTTTATGTTAAGGGTGAACAGAGCAAACCAAATTATCCTCGAGAAAACCAAATGGCAAAGAGAAAAAGAAAATCTTGATAAAAAAAATATGAAAAGTTCAGTACCTGCTGAAAGGCAAGAAAGATAATCCCCAAAACACACAGAACGTTTCCCCTTTCTATCCGTTCCCCTGTCTGCTTCAATAAATAGTGCCTTAAACTTAGTAAACGTCTTGCGCTTATCGGTAATAGCTGGCCCGGACACCGGACACCGCCGGACACCCGGATTACTGGCCGGACCGGACATCTTGTACGTTGCAGATTAGGGGCATAAGATTACACTTGTAAGTCTGTAGAATGATAAAGGAAGACATTGATTTTAAAAGATTTGTACTCAGGAGTGGGGGAAACTATTGCATAGGTACTATTACCATTTTTAAGATTTTTACTGTTAGGTATTAAACGTTGAACCTCTCATAGTTTTTATCGTTTAATGAATGACCTTTTAAGGTATGAAAAGGTGGAGTCAACCTTAAAATAACTCTAAAAGCCTATCAAATGCTTAATGAGTACAGCTTTATATAAATTGAATGCCATTACCGTAGCTTTTAGTCCAACGTCACATCGGTATAAAGAGGTATCAATCAAAGCCGAAATACAAAAAGCATAGCCATTAGGCTAGGTTTAATGAAAAGCTTCGTCAGGATTCGCCATATTGCCTATTTGCCGTTTGTATCATTTCATCTTTACTCAATAGAATAATGATGTCGATGCTTCAACTCTGACGATTGACAGACATAAACTGAGCAAACGTGCGTGTGATTACAACACATGCACATTTTGATTACATCCATCTTAGAACAAGAGTTATATTATACATTATGCACATACGTCTATTGAGAAGCATAAATTCAGACAGACAGCTCTTGATTGCAAATCCCTGTGTAGAACCTTCCAGTCATTCTTCAGACCTGAGAATATACCATTGTAGAAGACTGTAAACTTTGAAACGATTAAGATATAATATACAAGATCCACAACACAACAAGATCTCATACCATGAATATAAAAGTACATAATTTATATATTATGTATTTGCAATACGCAGAAGGAACCTACATGATGCAAACCATAGCAAGGTTTAGCTGCTTAGCGAGACATATTTTCGACAAGCATAACCTATTGCTATAAGCTGCTATATCATATCATACAGTCCAGCTTCCACAGCCAGCGAGCCAGTACATCATCACCCCACTGGCCGGCGACAAAAACCGCGACTATCCGCGCAATAAATCGCACGACTCGCCGCGTGTCGGCGCGGTGCGGCGCGACAATTTATCGCGCGCCCATTATCGGTAAATGTCGCGCGAGTGCAGACCGTGTGCTGATGATTTTGCGCTCATTTCCGCGAGATTAAAAGTGTTATGGACGTTTTATTAATTGTGGTAGATCGTATCTTGTGTTAACAGATTATGGACAAAACTGATGTTATATTTAGTTATAGATATTAATTAGTTCTTTAAGGTATTGCTTAGCTTTGCTTGATTGTATCTTACTAAATCTAACGTCAATCTTACGTGCAACATTGTCATACACTTGAGAAAATTGCGGTGACAGAAAGACTAAAGTAAAGTTAATTCACATTTCAGTATCTTGGGGTAAATCTTAGGCATTGAATAGCGCTCATCCCATAAACAAACATTTCTGAAAAGCTAAATTCGTGCTTATTTATGTAATTACAGCTCACGATTTAATGCAAGCAACCTTTTAAAAACCTTTTCATTACTCATTGCAGATAACATCTGAAATTAACTGAAATGCTAATAGGAATGTTAAAAGGCAGACATGAATGTTTTCTGCTTTAGTTCAAGTCTTGTGTAATTTAATTTGTAAACTTATGGAACTACGCTATTAGGTTTCCAGACAGAAGTGGTTTTAGCTATGTAAATTAAATGCATAATTATCATTATGAATAAAATAGTGCCTACATGACTTTTATGGCATAATAAATGCCTATATACCCCTATCAGTTTCTCATGTACTTCCTTATGTACCCCCCCTACATACTCGCTTATATTCTCTCACAATGTACTTCTCTATGTACTACCTTAAAGTACTCCCTTATATACGAGGTTATAAAGAAATATATAAGAGATAATACCATCATAATATTAGGTTCTGAATCTTCACTGCGCAGTTCCCAGTTCCCTGCAAGCGGTTGCAATAGTTGGGTGCAATAAATTAGCTAAAATTAACGATAACCAGTGATTTATGCGCGAGCCAGTTAATTGTGAACTAAACGACGCTTCACTGCGGTTAGTGCCGCGGCCACTGTTTCAACTTTATCTACAAGTTTAACTCGGAAGTTGAAGTTGGATAACGGTCGACTAGACTGCTATTAATTAGATATTAGGTACCTACTGAGGACAATTAACAAAATGTTACTGTCTTTTGTGGTAAAATTGCTTACCGTTTTTACCGAATTAGACAACATACAACAACAAAGGTAGGTAAATAAACAATTTGCCAATCTTTGATTGAAATACCTAGGAAACTATGACGATTTAAATATCCATCGTTATGAAATTATACCTATTACACGAACAGGTACTTACTACTTCATTAATCACATGACTGACGTTACAAATGGACTGACCTATATCAAGTCTAGTATTAAGCTGTCGACGTCAGCCTGAACATAAATCTAGTTCTATTACTTAAGCTATCGATAAATAATAAATGACATTTCATATCACCGCCCCATGTAAGTGGTAGGTAATCATGTAGGTAGCGTGATTTGATCGACTATAAAATTCTAACGTCTTCGCTTATGTAACATTCCCTCTCAACTCTCACATAGACTGCGTCACTAAGGTATCACGTCACCGTATATCTAGGTACCTACCTATCACGATTTTTTTTCAGTTGTCAGTGAAAATATTCAACTGAATGATATAAGTTCTTATAGCATTTAACTGCAAATCAACCTCTAATAAGTTACGTTCAATCAATCTTCTTAGGTATTATAATAGTATTGGTAAAATTGTAGTGGTGATTTGGATGCAAATGTAAATTTTCTACTTGATAAAGTCGCTGTACCCTTCAGTAAGACCCCATTACACTCGTTCATTAATAAAGAGCCCCCATAATTAGGGCATGCAATACCGGTTAACCGGTTTCGTTTTTACCGGTAAATCGCCCATTTTTGCGAGTTTTAAATTACCGGTAAAAATAATATGAAACCGGTAATTTACCGGTTTTTACGTTTTTCTGATAAAATATAGCAATTGTTCATTTAACGTCAAATCTTTGTTATGTAGCCTTTTTTTTTTTTTAGCGACGTAAAATCATCAAATGACCCCTCCCGCTGTGGGTTAGCAGCGGTGAGGGAGTGTCAGACTCTTACTGACTAAAATCGTCGTGTTCCGTCATAGGCCTTTTATGTACCAGGGCCGCGGTATCTCTTTCGAACAACCCGCAGCCCCGGCAGGCCTTGGCCCTGCTGGGCCCCGCTGGGGTTGCTGACATCTCTTTGAGGAGCGCGTGGAACAACGCGCGCCGTCGACACGGGTCTGTCGTCTAGAAAGACAGAGGGACGATGAGCCACCCGAACTCACCGCCCACAGACCCACGCCTATGGTGGCCGGGAGTCATCTCGCGACACCCGGCGCCCATGGTGTCTACCTGGTCCAGCGCGGCGGCCGGGATGAGAGGTGCGAACTCTCTGGCGTTCCGCCTCCTCCTTCTCGAGCATGACCGCTTCGCAGAAGGAGGCGACGGCATCCCATTCCCTCTCGCCCCGGACCATGGCCTGAACCAGGGCCGGACGCGAGAGGTCGCCGCCGCCCAAAGCCTCGACGAGGACCCGGCGGTGCCCTACCCATGCGGGGCACACCTGGACTGTGTGGTCCACCGTGTCCTCGGGGCTGTCCGCACAATGGTGACACCCGGGCGCCTCCTCACGACCGATGCGGTGCAGGTACCTCCCGAAACAACCGTGTCCGGTGAGGACCTGCGTCATGCGGTACGTGAGGGCGCCGTGACTCCTCCCGAGCCACTCCTCAAAGAGGGGACTTACCGCCACGATGGTGGCGTGCCCTTTGTTATGTAGCCTGAATATAATGTAATGTTGCATACATTACGTATTGTAAGAGTGTTAAAGTTGCTGTTTTTTAGAAAAGTAAACTTGTGTGTCCTTAACTATCTCTAGGTTAGATACAAATCTTCTTTCTCATCTTAATTTATAAAATCTAAACAAATTGTATTCATTCGGTTATTCTGTTTTTCCTCATAGCTGTCAGCTCATACAAGGTACAAATGCTTATTGCTTATTTTACCTACTCTATGACCTTACTGAGCAAGGGCTTTTACTTCACCACCATGCGGACAGCTCTGAGGACACGGTGGAGCACACAGTCCAGGTGTGCACTGCCTGGGAAGGGTACCGCGGTGTTGTCGTCGAGGCAATAGGCAGCGGCGACCTTTCGCGTCCTTCCCTGGTTCAAGCTATGGTCCGGAGCTAGAGGGAATGGGAAGCCGTCGCCCCTTCTGCGAAGCAGTCAAGCTCGAGAAGGAGACGGCGGAGCGACTGCGAGTAGCACCTCTCATCCCAGCCGCTGTAGTGGACCAGGAAGACACCACGGGCGCCAAGGGTCGAGAGACGACTCCCGGCCACCGTAGGCGTCGGTCTGTGGGCGGTGAGTTCGGGTGGCTCATCGTTCCACCGTCTGCATAGACAACAGACCCGTGTCAGCAGCGTGCGTTGTTCCACAGGCTCCTCAGGGAGATGTCAGCAAACCCAGTGGGGCCCAGCAGGGCCAAGGCCTGCCGGGGCCGCGGGATTGTTCGAAAGAGTTACCGCTACCCTGGTCCATAAAACACCTACTAAAAAACATGGGTTTTAGACAGAAAGAGTCTGTCATTTGATGATTTACCATAAAAAAAGGGCTTTCCCTTCAATGAAAAATATATTTTTTACGGTAATTCTTAGCGTTTATCCCGTCTTGTGACGGGGTCGGCTTTCCGTATCTTCCTTCTTCCACTTCGCTCTATCCTCCTGAATAGATATCATCTTCCTCTTCGAGTTCGCAGATTTTCATGTCATTCATTACGACACTCAACCACCACGGTTTCGGCCTGCGTTTGCGCCTTTGACCGGGTATATTGAGATTGAGTATCACATTCACACTGCTGATGTCCTCAGGTGTCACTTCTTTTTACATGTCCGTACCATCGCAGCCGTTTTTCTTGCATTTTGTCGGCGACATCGCGTACGGATGGTACTGACATGTTTTTTGTCACGGCCCACGACACAAAAAACGTTTACCACCTTATACTTTGCACATTTATTTAGTTTTTGCTTTAAGACTACCCAATCTTATTGTTATAATATCACATTTTAAAAAAATTACAAAAATTACCGTTTTACCGGTTTACCGGTAAAAATATTTTTATTACCGAATTTTTACCGGTAATTTTTGTTTTACCGAAATTGCATGCCCTACCCATAATCTGCTGTTTAACACTCGAGCCGTTCAATGGTGGCGCCAGACGGCCTCTGACGTCACCCGTGACGTCACTACCGACCCTGTTTTCAGCGGTATTTGTTCAGCGTTCTCGGCCCATTTCATTTCTTTCCATAGTAATGGCAGAGTTGACCCTCAGCTGTTTTTATTACAACGCCATCTATTGATTAATTGAGGAAACTATAGCTGCGTTCGAACTAGTTTTTCTATTCAATACAAGGTGGCAGCACTTCAGATTTTAACCTGTAGTATTATAATACGGCCTATTCGTTTTCGCGGTTTCAGTATTGTATTACATGGCTAACTATTTTCGCTGTTTCACGCCCAGTTCAATTCAATTTCTGTTAGAGATAGATTAAATGAGTTAACCGAATCGAAGTAGGTGTATCTAAAATATAGGGGTGGTCTCCTAAATTATAAACTTCATGATGTAATCGAACACTGTCCACTACACACTACACCGACTTATGGGGGTTAGGACATAAACCATCGGTCGGTTTAATTTCCGGAGCGATAACCCATGAAGTTATGGCGTTACCCCATTTGCAGAAAGCACGTCTTACTCGGTCATAAACTAAAGTTATTATTCGCAAGGAATTTCAGTCAGTCTCTGAGGAACATCGGGAGAGGAAGCAGGCAACTATCAATTATATTGATTATTTATATTGTTTTCATTGATATGACAAATAGTTACAACCTAATAATAAAGCTACAACTCTGCCCAATCTATCAGAAGCAGCGAACGAAATTAACTAACTTCTGAAAGCAGCAATTACTTATTCATAATATAAACAATGTCATGTTTATACAACAAGGAATTAATAAATTGACCGCATAATGTAATAGCATTGATACGTACACGTATTACAAAGTGTTACTACGCCCCCTAGTCTACGTAAGTAATTAACATTGAACACATTATCTGAATCTGCGTGGGTACTATTTCGTGAGTGTTTTTGGTCTAATTCTACTTTTGTTTCAATTATTTTTGTTAGTCATAAGTTATCAACATTACATCTGTCACCAAGTTTTTAACATTAAAACGGAAAACGCGACAATAATGATTTCATAATACCGCGAATTAATTTGATTGAACAAATTGCACAGCAAGGACATTAAATAGCTTGTGAGTCAAATTAATATAAAATAGTGTGTAGTCCGAAAGATTTTGGATTACACATAAATCTTAGCAATCACTTGTGGAATGCTAAATTCAATGAGATTGACAAGCAAGGTGACAAAGTTGCCGTACAGTATAGAACATTTAATAATAGATGGAAACATTAAAACTTAGAGATTAATACATAATTATTTTCTATCATCATCATCATCATCTCAGCCATAGGACGTCCACTGCTGAACATAGGCCTCCCTTAGATCTCCACAGATACCTGTTGATTTATTTATTATTTTCTATATAAGAGCCAAAATGTATCATCATCATGATAATGCTCAGAGGTTAATGATAATCGGTCTGACTTTAATATTTGATAGCGTCATGTACAGTCATGCATTATATTCAGTTCGGCTTCCGGCCTGACTGTTATCACAAATGTTGAATTTTCGACCAGTTTTTTCCTGTAAAATTTAAACTGCATTTATCTTTTGATAGTTAAGCGATAGGAATACCTACTTTTTGCAAAAAAACACACCTGATCGATAAGACGAGCATTATGTAGAGTAAAGTAAATAGGCACTTAAACTTTTTTGCTACTTGGGCATTTTGACTATTCTGCTAGACTTACCTGCACGTAAAAGATGGATTTACGAAGTAAGGAGATTTATTTATAAGTATTATGCCCCAGAGGCTATCATTGGGAATTCCTAGAAATCTTACATAATTTAATTAAGGAAAATTTACTAATTACAAATTAATAATTTCATCCTTTTAGCCCACATTTTCAGCTGTGGGTTTTCCGACAGTCCTATCTTTGGTTTATAACTAGGTATATACAGATTTATTTAATGTTATGTAAGAGTTCATATTCTCTGCGATCAAGTACTTAAACAATATAATAAAGCTGAGCTCATCCGGGCTGGAATTTCATTACTCGTACTGGTTTGAAGTCTCTCTGGAGACGACTCGACTTAATGGAGCAGTCATTGCGTCACGGACGCGGCCATTTTCTTTTATGAAAACTGGATATGTGAGCAAACTGCTGCCTTTAACATCCTTTGTTCTCAAGTGTGCTGGTTTATTGAACATTTTGTTTTACAAGGTGACAATTTATAGGCAGTTTTAGTCCTACTGAAATCGAATATATTTTTTTCTTTCACGATATTTTGTGTCACGCCTTATTCTTGAGTCTCGAATTTCGGTGAAGTGTCCACAGATCAATGATTTCGGGGCTCGGCGACATACATAGTTCCCGTTTGAAGTCATTTAGGAAATTTACTCTCTATCGACCTCACCTGTTGTCGTATTGTGACTTACTCTGATCGATTGTCACCGGCCTGCTGAATGTGTATACTTCGTTTCCTTGATCATGTTCTGAAAACAATGCTATATCTACAGTTAGTATGTTTCACTTTCCCCGACACTCAAACATTTAATTGTATGACCTAGAATTTGGGAACTTTTGGCAATACACATATTGTTTTATGTAAAAATAAACAAATGCCTAGCAGCTGAAATAGCGGAGATTCCGTGTCTTGTATGCGGTATACGTCACTGCGGCACGTCACTATCTCCGCGCACGCACGCGTGCTTCCAACGACGAGCCACTTTGAGCTTTATTCAGTGGAGATAAAGATGACTCTCCAATCTGGAGCATAGTTTGAAAGAATACACGTTGAACTTGTCACATGGTCACGTCACTAGCAGTAAACGCGCCAACAACAGGGTATAAGCTACCTTATGTTGTTAGCTATTGAGTTGCTTTTCCGTCGTTGTTGGCATAAGGGTTGTAAACAAGTGGGACGCGCGGGGGTATCGACCGTGGCGGCCACAGAAGTGTCGGAGCGCGCGGCGATGGTTGACGCGCCGCACGCGGAAAAATGCCGGCGCGATGTGCTGGCGACAAGTTTCCAAGTTCCAAAAGACGTTGCTGGTGCTGTTCCTGTACCTGACGGTGTACCTGCTCGTGTCGTACGCGCTCGCGCCCGACGCCACCGTCAGCTTCGTCAGCGAAGAGCTGCGGGTCGGTAACAAGTACGTGCTGATGTTCCTGCTGGCGCCGCAGCAGCCGTTGTTTTCGGACGCCGAGGGCGCCGCGGTGTTCACGAGCCGGCGCTGCGGCCGCTGCTTCATCACCAACAACCGCGGGCTGCTGCCGCTGAGCGAGTTCGACGCGGTGCTGGTGGCGGGCGAGCGCGGCGTGATGGGGCAGGCCATGGCGCACATGGACCCCGGCAAGTGGTACCTGATGGAGGCGGTGGCGCGCTGCCTGCGGCGCCGGCTGGTGGGCTGCGCGCGGGAGCCGCGTATCACGGCGCTGGGCTCGCGCCAGGTGTTCGACCTGTGTGGTCTTTGCTCGACCCTGCTGCAGCAGCGCAACGCCAGTCTCTCACGTGGCCTTAACTAGTTGTAAGGAGGAAGCTCTCGTGCCTGCGCTCTGCCAAACACAATACTATAAGATGGTGCTTCGAAATCTCAGCTGTAGTCCAAGACCGCGAGTTATTGTTGTAGTGTTGATGTTTACCGAACTTTTGTTGTTAAGTGTGCCCAGAGTTTATTCGTGCCTGATTTATTATCTGTCACAATGTACGTTAATGTGTTACATAGTTATTTTGTGCTTTAAGTGACTTTTCGCGAAGTTACCAAATGTTGTTAAACGATCCCGTACACTGGGTGATTAAGTTTTGTGTTACCTATTTAGTGCCATACCGGAATAAACAAATCTCAGCAAAGTTCAAAGGATATTTTTAACATGTACCAAATGTTTGAAACAAATATAATATAATGAATGTTGCGCGTGTGTTTCTCTTTCATGCGATTGCTTTGTTTTGGTAACCGAGTCAGCTGTCGGCCGGAGCGGTACACGCCTGTAGTATATGTGTAGTAGGCACCTATTCGGCTCGTCTGTCAGTGCCTAGAATGGTACCTAATCAGTGCTTTATATGCAGTAGAGATACTATACTGTAGACATCAATAGGATTTCCTAAAAAATTGTCATTACCTAATAGAATCCTTATAAAAAATCCTGAGCGATGGATTGAACTTTTCCTGTATGAGTCAGATTGATTTTAAGAGGAATTAATAAAGAAAAATACAGACGAACATAAGTACTTAAGCTTTTATAATAATATAGGCGTCGCAAATATCAGCTGATATTAGAAGGAAAGATCAAAAAAGCTTTTTACAAAAAAATAAAACCGACTCCCAAAAACACTGAAAAGCAAAAAATAAAAAATCGGTAAAAAAAAAACTTTTAAGTTAAACGGTTTTACTTTATGTGCACTGAAAACTAGAAAATACTTAAAGTCCTTACCTATAAACCTACGTAGGTGGTCCCGGTCATATTAGACTAAAATAAAAACGTGGGGCCCATTACCTAACTATTGCTGTAGTACTTTCTTCTAGAGGTATAATAGGTGTGGATTGCATCGACTTACTATAATAGGGTATTTTAGTCTAGATGAGAAAAAAATTAAAAGTGTATTACAATGATTGTTTAGAGGAAAAGCAATCGGGAAATGTTAGTTTCACTTCGTAAGGTACATAAATATATTTTTTATTGCAGTTTAAAGTTTTTAGGTTTTTTTATCTGTCTTTGAACACTACGAAATGTCGCCGCCATGCTAATGACGTCATTACGGTAGTAAACAAAAGTGTATAACCTCTAAATATTATCCACATTTCCCAAAGTATTGATTCTTGAAGTAGTTAACCTATCATTAAAGAGTATATTTCATTAGATAGGTAATGTTAATACAGTTACTTACATCAAAGTGATCTTCACAAAAGTATAAACGAGATTTATCTGATAACAGTCCGGGATCTCGTCTCGCAACTTTTAACCAAGTGTTTCTCATATTTATATCCACTGGTACTTGAATCCATAATTTGTCTGGTGTTTTTACACTAGTGTTCTCACATTCAGAAACAACACACCAACGATACGGAGCATAATTACTCATTATTAAAATTTTCAATACATATCAAAATATGTATTACTGACAGCTGTAGTTTGTTTACTGACGTAATGACGTCATGACCAAAAAAAAATCATGGCGTCCGTTGTGTGCCGCGTTTTCGCGAAATTTGAAATTATGATAAAACAATTAATTTATATTCGTACATAACGTGAGAAAAAAAAATATTTTTAATTTTTTAGAGATATATTAAGACTAAAGAATTTATTTAAGATATATTTCAAAAATGCATGTAATACCCTATCGTAACTGGAGATTTTGACAATCAATAATCAGCCGTAGCGGCTTCACCAGTGCACGCCGAGCTCATGATCTACCAAAGTATAAAGATATGCTTTGCCATAGGTAGGATTTCAGAGGGCCCCACGTTTTTATTTTAGTCTAATATGACCGGGACCACCTACGTAGGTTTATAGGTAAGGACTTAACAGTTTTTTTTTATTTTCTAGTTTTCAGTGCACATAAAGTAAAACCGTTTAACTTAAAAGTTTTTTTTTACCGGTACCGTTTCTTTAAGAGGACGAATTGGAATTTTTGGCGCCAAGGATCTCAATTTTTCTCAGTAAATACAAAACGGATCAAAATACAACTTGGTTACCTGAAAGTTCATGATATAAACCGTATTTTGTTAGACGTAGAAACATGATTAGGTAACTTTTATAACAGAGAAAAATATATCAAACATACCTCTTTTTAAAAAGAGATTCACATATTATGGGCAAACGGGACCGATTTAAGCCTCTTAACTTTTTTAGTAGTTGAGTATATACATACTCTTTAAAATTGTAGAAGGAATTTTTATCAAATTATCATTTCTAAATAATAAAATTACAAAACCATTTTGTCGCTTACGACTTTTAGTTATAAGCTAGCGCGCGTATTTTTATCCTCGCCCCGCTCAGACGCTCCGACCCCTTTTGGCGCCTTAGATGCGCGTGCCGGTTATGGAATTATTGTTGACCAATTCGTCGCCTTAAGGTATCGAAATTTAAAGGTATGACGTCATACCGCTTACCGTTTTAACCAGGTTTTTTTCGGTTATTCAGTCCCTGTCCCAGACTGAATCAAATTATTACAAGGAAAAATATATATATACGTTTAAAAGTTAAGTAAAGCCAGCTGAAAATGATCTATGACTACCTATCTATTTGATTCATTTCATAAATTGTAAACTACATACCTACTTAATCTTTATTTTACAATACCGAGCCACTGAAATAGGTACCTATTTATACTGATATTTGTTTTCCTCAAAGGAAATCAAATAATTTTAGCACCGGGTTTTCCTCCTTTTAACTGAATATTTTAAAAATACCGAAAAGATTACACCAACTGTTTACCGGTAGTACTGCTATATATATGTCGCAGGGATATGATAAAAACGGGGATTTGATCAATTCCCTAAGGGATTTGATCAAATCACGGAAGATGTTAAAATAACAACACGATTTTATCTTTTCTCTAAACAAATCTAGTGAATTGAACAAATCCCTAAATTGGTTCAGTGAAATGACAAAAAACTTGTCTTGTGCCTGTAAGAAATTCCTTTATGTAATTCACGTTGTCACAAATCAGCTACATGTTTTAATAAGTGCTTATTACAAATAGGCATATCATACGCAACTAAAATATTTTTTATTTTTTAAAGAAATTTTTGTTCACTCTTAAAAAAAATTGTTCCGAGTACCTAATGGTGATTTTTTATATCAATATTTCCTTGTATTACACACACACCTGATTTTCATAATTATGTAGGTATATCTTACCAAATAAACCTTTAATATCTATGCAATCATAATATCTTAATAATTAATATCAAAGCAAAATTATTTTTGTCATTTCACTGAACCAATTTAGGGATTTGTTCAATTCACTAGATTTGTTTAGTGAAGAGATAAAATCGTGTTGTTATTTTAACATCTTCCGTGATTTGATCAAATCCCTTAGGGAATTGATCAAATCCCTGGTTTTATCATATCCCTGCGACATATATATAGGGTAGACTGGGTACAGTTGTGCCAATTTTCGTTTGATCACCAATAATTTTGATATTTGACTAATTAGCTCGCAGAAAAGGAACTTGTATCGCAATTTGTACATTTGTGTACGTAAAAACACTCATATATTGTTCCTTAATACAATGTATTACTCATAAGATCAATTTAAAAAAAAATGGGAAAGTGTCACAACCGGCCACATACCAAGGGCGGTTGTGACATGCATAAACATATATCAAAATGGTCTATAATATCTTTTATTGTAGAAATGTTTAACATAATAAGCTTACAAACATAGTTTTAACAATCAACAAAACAACATTTGCTCTGTTCAAACTTGTAGCTGTAGAAAGGCTTGTAGCTTGAGCTACACGTACGAAATCCCTTGTTTCACTTCTTCATCGGCATCTTTTTATTTTTTGATATCACACTGCGCTCTTTCGGTCTTCCGCAAACGTATCCTGGACATCTAAAAGCAAAAAACAATAATATGAGATTTATTATATGTAAAGATATTCGTCACAACCGTACCCAAAAAAATTGACACAACCGTACCCAACGCATCATTTTGAAAACAAAAAATCGCCATGATTTTGCCAAATACTTTACGTAAAAAGAAATCACTTGTAATTAAATATTAATATTCAACTTTTAAAGAAAAAAATAACAAGATAATCTATCTGTATAAAAATAACAGTAATTAGGAAACGAAATCGAACAAAAATACTTACTTTTGATTGTTGAAAAGCAATGTGGGCTCCTGCTTACGTCAACGTCGTGCGCCGGCTAACGCAATACTGGGGAACGTGTTTAGGCTTGTGAGCCACGTCTTTCTCCCTCACAACCTCCCCCGTTTTACGTATAGTTTCGTTACAACTGCGACTGTCACTACCGTACCCTGGCACAACCGTACCCAGTTTACCCTACTTCCCCTGCCGATTTCGGCTATGGTGACTGCTTTCAGTTATCATTAAGAGAAGAGCTAGGATGATCAGCTCTTCTATGCGCCCTTTGATGGCTGCAGTACCCTATTTTATGTGTAAACGTGCACGAGCATTGGCTGCACGTTAGGATACCGTCCACGTAGTTATAATGAATGGCTACTGGTGTTTTAGCCTTAAGAGCATCACGCTTCGCATCCAGTGCGGATTTCCTTTGCTCTTCGAAATCTTTGATCGCATTTTTTAGTAGGCCTCTCCATTCAGGGCGGCAAATGGCTTTTGTCTCCCAGTTCTGAGGATCAATGTTGCACCTTTTCATGTGTCTTTTCTGAACATCCTTGAAGCGTAAGAACTGGCCACCTTGTTTCCGTCTGCCGTTCTGGAGTTCAGAAAAGAAGATGCGTTTGGCCACCCTATCATCATCCATGCGTAGAACATGACCGCACCATCTGAGCTGTCGCCGCATCAGGTACGCTTCTATGCTGCAGACATTCGCGCGTCGTAGCACTTCGGTATTTCTAATCCGATCCGACCATTTGATTTTCAGAATGTCTCTTATGCACTTTAGATGAAATCGGTCCAGCGTCCGTATATGTTTCCGATAGAGGACCCATGTTTCAGCCGAGTATAAAAGATTTGGGAGGACTATGGCCTTGTAAACGGAGATTTTTGTCGAAAGCTTCAAATCATGTGTGTGTAAGACCTTGGCTCGTAATTTACCGAAAGCAGCTGATGCAGCGCCAATGCGATGGTTTATTTCGTTATCAAGGTCACACTTGGATGTAATTGTGCTGCCCAGATATTTGAAGGTATTCACTTGCTTCAGCTCAGTATCGCCAATGTTTACCTTGATAGGTTCTGTAGCTCCTTGAGAGTCGATTGCCATTACCTCAGTTTTCTTAACATTGATTTTTAGACCGAAACGACAACTGGCTTCCTGAAGGTTAGTCATCAGGTTCTGGAGCTCTTGTGCAGAGTTGGTAACAAAACACAGATCATCAGCGTACATGATCTCCGTTATAAGAGCATGAGATACTTTAGTACCTCATCTCTCCATGTGTGGCTTCCCTGGCAATTAAACGACTTTTCTTCTCCCTTTGCATTGTATAGATTTACAGTTTAACTTTCTTGCATTGTATAATTCTGTGAGCTTACTATTGTTATGTAATAGATTGTTTGTACTGTGACTATATTACTTTTTAAAAAGAGTGTCTATGGAGTTTCTTGCCGGCTCTTCTCCATGAGACCAACTTTTTGGAACCGTGCAACTAATGTGACGTTTCATAGGTGCCTGCAAAGGCCTATGTGTTGAAGGAGTTCTTATATCTAATCGTACTGGCTGTTACAGTATTTATTTTTTATATTTCAAATATTTTCATATGTCACTTGACTTGTCAAAATTTCACTCAATAAAAATTTTTCCCTTTACATAATATCGTATTTTTCAATTACAACTATTTTACAACAAATGGTTATGGGCCCAGCCCTACCAATGTTGTAATTGTAACGCATATGTGTTAAAATGTCGCACGGTGATACAAATGTAGTTCCCTCGGGATCCGGGGCATCCATTCTTTCTGTAAAAAGTTTATGCGAGAAAAGTGGCTATCCGGAATGGAAATTTAAGATGCGCATGTACTTAATGTACGAAGACCTTTGGTCTACCATAGAGGGATACGGTGCCGATGACAACACGTCGATCAGCGTGAAGAAGGCTAAAGAGATAAAAGCTTTCACGAAGATGTGTTTAACTTTACATGGCGGTGCTATCACACATGTCCGTTCTTGTAATACCGCAAAAGAGGTATGGGACACTTTAGCAAATGCGTATGAAGATAAAGGCATGGGAAGGAGACTTGCGCTAGAGCGAAAGCTTTATAGATACGAGTTGAAGCAGTTTGTTTCTATTGAGGAGTATATAAATGCCGTTACTGGCACTGTCCAAGACTTGGCAGGTATAGGTCGTAAAATTGACGATTTATCTATTGGTGCCATATTACTCGGTGGATTGCCAGAAGAATATGATCCCCTTGTGATGGCCCTAGAAAACTCTTGCGTGGACATAACGTCACAACTCGTGAAGCAGAAGTTGCTTAATGAAAGCGCAAAACGTGAGTCGAAGGAGTTAGTTTTTGCTTCTAAATTGTCGAGAGCGAAGAAGATTGTGTGCTACCGATGTAAGGAGCCTGGACATAAAAGTCCGAATTGTCCGCAAAAGAAAACAGGACAAAAGTCAAAGCAAGGATATGTCAAGGAATCGACATTAATGTCTTTTGGTGCTGGAGGAAGCATAAGTTCGTCGGATTGGTACGTGGACAGTGGCGCCTCCACACATATGTCATGCAAAAAGGAATGGCTTTCTAACTTCAATTCTAATGTTGAGAGTAAAGTAATAACTTTGGCCAATAATAAGAAGGTTTCTTCGACAGGCATTGGTGATGTACAGTTGTTAAAGAAAAATAACTTAGAATTAAGTAGTATTAAAAACGTTCTTTTTGTTCCAGAATTAAGCACAAATTTAATTTCTGTAAGTAAGGCAGTTGACAAAGACATTACTGTAGTTTTTGATAAAAGAGGATGTAATATGTACAACAATAACAACGTAAAGGTAGTTGGCAAGCCAGTAGGGCACGCAACACGCAATGTTGGTGGGTTGTACAGACTCGATCATATACCTATTTGCCCGGTAAGCGCAATGGTTGGCGATGTACATACTTCTTCGAGTTTGTGGCATCGCAGGCTAGGACATTTATGCCGCGCTGCGTTGGAACACCTGCGTCATGGTCAAGCAAAAGGTATTGAATATTCTTCTTTAGATAAAACCCTTGTGTAGCTTGTGTAGAAGGAAAACAGTGTAGAAAACCCTTCAAAACTATTGAGTATAAGAAAGGTACTAGAATGTTGGAGCTTATACATTCTGACGTTTGTGGTCCTTTTGATGTTTTTTCTTTAGAATCGAACAGATATTTACTCATTTTTGTAGACGATTTTTCTAGAATGATTTTTTCTTATTTTATACGCTCTAAAGCGGATGTTAAGAAAAAGTTTTTAGAGTTTGAAGCTCTTGTTGAGAGAGAAACTTCTCTTAAAATAAGAAACTTACGTACTGACAATGGCGGTGAGTACGTCAATGCTGAGTTCGAAGCTTATCTTGCTTCAAAAGGAATTAGGCATCAGACCACTGTTCCATACTGTCCTGAGTCTAATGGGGTTGCTGAGAGGACAAATAGATCCTTAGTTGAAAAAGCTAGGTGTATGCTGCAAGATAGTGGCCTACCCAAGACTTTCTGGCAAGAAGCGGTACGTACAGCTACTTATCTTAAAAATAGATGTCCACACAGAGCTTTAGAAAACCGTACTCCGTATGAGCTATGGTATAACAGGAAGCCAGATCTTGCTCATTTACGTGTTTTTGGTTGTCGTGCATACGTAAATGTACCCGCTTGCGATCGCCATAAGCTAGACCCGAAAGCAAAGCAGTATATATTCGTTGGGTATTGTGATGACAACAAATCGTATAGATTTCGAGATCCTATTAATGTTAGGAAATCCATTAAAGGACGGGATGTAGTATTTTTGGAGAATTGTTTTTCAGATACGGTTCCGAAAAAGAATGAGTCAACTGGTCGTGACATTATTCTCTCTTCTGATACCAATATTTTACAGGTCCAAGGCAGCTCAGCAATAGAGTCAGCCTTGAATGATGATTCTGTGGCAAGTACAAGTAGTGCTCCTGCTGTACCTACACCACCAGCTCTACCTATTTCTCCTCTTCCTGAAACTTCTATAGTTCCTGCTGAGGAAGAAGTAGTGCCTGTGGAAACTGGTATGAGGTACAATTTGAGGGATAGAAAACCTGTAAATTATCGCTGTACTGTCTGTTGTTCGACGATGCTAAGTGGTGAGTTAACAGACGAACCTTATTCTTATTCTGATGCTCTTTCAAGACCTGATAAAGCTAAATGGATAGCTGCTATGGAAGACGAATACAACTCCTTGATGACCAACGGTACTTGGACCTTAATAGAGAACAAGGGTCAGAAAGTTATACCGTGTAAATGGGTCTTCAAGTTAAAACGTGATTCCGAAGGTAACATTTGTAGATACAAGGCACGTTTGGTAGCTAAAGGCTTTCATCAGAGTTATGGTATTGACTATGAGGAAACCTTTTCACCGGTTGTTCGTTATTCGTCGCTGAGAGTTTTAATTGCGTTAGCAGTTGAACAGAATTTGAAAATGCATCATTTAGACATAGACACTGCTTTTTTGTACGGTAAACTTGAAGAGAATGTGTTCATGGTACAACCTGAAGGTTTTATTGTTGAAGGCGAAGAGACAAAAGTGTGTTATTTGAACAAATCGCTTTATGGTCTCAAACAGGCAGCTAGAACCTGGAATAAACGTCTTGATAAGGTACTTCTGGACTTAGGCTATAACAGATTACAGTCTGAGCCCTGTATTTATTTGAAAAGAGGTCCTGAAAATATTTCCATTCTAGCAGTATACGTAGATGACTTAATATGTATCTATGATAATGAGATTGAGCTATCTTACTTAAAGAACGGTTTGACAAAATATTTTGGTGTTAAGGATTTAGGTGAACTCAGCTATTACCTTGGTTTGCATATCGCTAGGGAAAACGGAACTAACGATGTGAAGGTAGACCAAAAATGGTATATTTTAGAGACTTTGAGTCGTTTTAATATGTCGGAGTGCAAGACTGTAACCACTCCTATGGATGTAAGCATTGACCTGCGTTCTCAAACTGAATCGGCTGGCAATGTTCCCTACCAAAACTTAATTGGTTGTCTTATGTTTTTAGCTATCAATACTAGGCCTGATATTTTGTTTGCTGTTAGTTTTCTTAGTCAATTTAATCAGAATCCTATGCAGGCACACTGGACTGCGGCTAAGCGTGTCTTGCAGTATCTGAAAGGTACGTTGGATTATGGACTAACTTTTAAAAGAACTGGTGAACCCTTACGCGGTTTTGTCGACGCTGACTGGGCCAACGGCAGTGACAGAAGGTCGTACACAGGTTACGTTTTTAAATTAGCTAATGCACCAGTGTCGTGGGAATGCAAAAAGCAGCCTACAGTAGCATTGTCATCGACTGAAGCCGAGTACATGGCATTAACTAGTGCTGCTAAGGAAGCTGTGCTTTTACAAGAAGCTGTGCTTTTACAACGCCTTATTGGAGAAATAACTGGTGAGTCTTATGTAGTTACACTTTGTAACGATAACCAAAGTGCTCAGAAGTTGGCGCAGAACCCGGTCCACCATAATCGGACCAAACATATTGATGTCCGATATCATTTTATTCGAGAATTGGTCGAAAATAATAAAATAAAACTATCATATTTGCCAACTGACAGGATGTTAGCGGATATTTTAACCAAAGGGTTGAGTCGTTGCAAACATCAGCGTTGCGTGTCAGATATAGGCTTAATGATATCTTAAGTTGTTTTTATTTTATTTAAGTAAGAATTGATTGTTTTGTTTTTAAGTTTTGACTAGGTACTCTCGTGTTGTTTTTATAATTTACTTTGTGAAAAGTACAGACAGGTAAATTTAAGTATGTTTATTGTAAGTACAGTCGAGGACATTTATAAGTTTACTTGTTTGTACAGTCATGCACGATTAAAGGGAGGATGTTGAAGGAGTTCTTATATCTAATCGTACTGGCTGTTACAGTATTTATTTTTTATATTTCAAATATTTTCATATGTCACTTGACTTGTCAAAATTTCACTCAATAAAAATTTTTCCCTTTACATAATATCGTATTTTTCAATTACAACTATTTTACAACACTATGTGAAATAAAAAGATTTTGATTTTGATTGATTTTGATATGCTTTTAATCTGGCCAGGTTGAAAAGTCCCCCATCAGTCCTGAAACGTATTTTGATTCCAGCAGAAGTTTGTTTGAGTGCTTCACTGACAACAACAGAAAAGTAGAGAGCAAACAGTGTTGGCGCAAGCACACAACCTTGTTTGACCCCACAGGTGACAGGAAAGAACTCTGACTGGTCACCATTATAGGTAACACAGCAGGTCATCTCGTCGTGCAGAAGGCGAATCATTCTCACTTTCTCAGGACAACCTAATTTTGCCAGTAAAGTCCAGAGGGCTTCCCTCAGCACGCAGTCAAAAGCTTTTTCTAAGTCCACGAAGCACATACACAAAGGTTGGCCTTGTTCTCGGCTTTTTTCCTGGAGTTGCCTGATGGAAAAGATGGCTTCGCCGGTGCCCCTGTTAGGTCGAAACCCAAACTGAGTTTCTGGCAATATGGCTTCGGAAACTGGTAAAAGCCGGTTGAGAAGAACTCTGGCAAATATCTTCCCAGGGATAGAGAGGAGCGATATACCCCAGTAGGAGTTGCAGTCGGAACGGTCTCCTTTGTTTTTATACAGTGTCTGTATACGGGATATTTTAAATTCAGGTGGTATTGTTTCCTCGTTCCAAATGCGATCAAAAATTTGCCAGATGTAAGTATGAAGTTACTCCCCTCCGTATTTCAGCAGTTCTCCGGCGATGTTATCAACGCCATCTGCTTTTTTATTTTTCTGCTCTTTGATGGCTTGAACAACTTCAGCAAAAGTTAGTGGTTCAGCAAGCGACTCATTCGGCGGCAGAGGATGAATACGCCTTATATGCTCAAGATCTGCTGATCGATCTACATTGAGCAGGTGGTTAAAGTGCTCTGCCCAACGATCAAGTATATCCTGCTTAGCAGCGAGCTTTTGGGAACCATCTAGGGATCTTAACGGAGTGCAGTTTTTTATGGAAACGCCAATCAACTTACGCATTTCTTCATAGAAAGCGCCTAGTTGATGGGTATCTGCAAGCCACTGTATCTTTTTTGCCTTTTCAAGCCACCATCCATCTTTCATCTTCCTCGTTAATTTCCTTAAGGAATCACCACTACTTCGGACTTCTTGACTGGATTTATGATTTCCTTCATTACGCTTTATGAGTACACGATGCTGTTTGAATGCTTCAGTTAGGACCCTATCATTCTGGTCAAACCAGTCCTCGTTGTTTCGTTTTTTGTATCCTATGGTTTCCGTAGCCACAGTAAGTACGGTGGATGAGATCTGTTTCCATTTTGATATTAAGTCACCTTGCTGGGCATCAAACACATCTAGCGCATCTGTTAGGCCTTTCTGGTATGTTTCTTGAAGATCTTTACAATCCAGTCGATCTGAGTTGAGAGATATTGGTTTAGCCCTGCATGGTCTTTGTGGTTCACGAAGGCGGAGTCTCAACTTAGTTACCAAAAGCCTGTGGTCTGTCCAGCAGTGCGCGCCGCGCATAACGCGTGTGATATGCACCTGGGAGATGTCCCTTCGTCGCATTATCGCGTAATCGAGGAGGTGCCAGTGTTTAGAACGCGGGTGCATCCAGGTGGTTTTGAATTTGTCGCGAAGCCTAAACAGAGTGTTTGTGATGGTGAGGTCGAATTGGGCACAGAGTGTGAGTAGTAATTGTCCGTTACTATTCATATTGCCCACACCATTATTTCCAATCACGCCCGGCCACGACTCAGAATCTCTGCCAACCCTCGCGTTGAAATCGCCTAGCAGCAGTATTTGTTCGTTTGAACCGTATGCTGGTAAGGCATTGGCAAAGTTCTTCATAAAACTGATCTTTGACACTGTCCTCGTTACTCATTGTTGGTGCGTATACGCTTATCACATTCAGGTAGTTGTCGTTTGGTAGGTGAAGGCGTAATGTGATAATGCGGTCCGAGATGTATTGTGGACATTCTGGCAGTTTTTTTACGATGGTGGATTTGATGGCAAACCCTACGCCAGCTAACCTCCGTTCACTTTGGGGTCTTCCTTTCCAGAAGAATGTATAACCACCGCCGATTTCCTCGAGTTCGCCTTGGTCAGCTAAGCGTGTTTCGCTTAAAGCTGCCACGTCTACATTGTATCGAGCAAGTTCACGTGATACGACAGCAGTTTTACGCTCCGGGCAAAGGTTTCCGTCATTATCGATTAATGTACGCACGTTCCATGCGCCAAATGTCATAAATGATGTTTTTATCTTATTTTTCTTGTTACGTCGACCGCGAGTAATGGGGTGCCTAAGCAGCCGCGGTTGCTATTCCCCCAATTTGACGGGACAAGCATTTTTTCTGGACACCTTTTCTAGCCCCCTCCCCGGCTGAGCGGGGGAAGCAGTGCCTCCCTAAATAGGGCTGCTTCATCACCTAAGGTGCTGCCCAATCCACACTGTTGTCCCAAGTGCAGTGCAGAAACGACCACTCTCCTCAGGCTGCCATACGTGCAGGCTTCAGACAAAGCCGGGTGTGCACCACAACCCAACCTCTCTATTTCAGCCCATCGCCGCAGGTCTTTTATCAGGATCCAGTAACCAGAAGCAGTCAGTTGCGCGTGAAATATTTAAGTGCGTAAGTGTTTGCGCAGACACAGACGCACTCTCTCGTCCTCCACCCTCTATTCCCAGTGGAACGGAGAGCCGCCACGACTGGAGAAGGTTTTGGATGCAGTGAATGGCCGACGAGCACTTTTGACCTCTGTCGTCGCCCTAAGCCTATCACAAGACTTCACTGCCCCGCCGAATCCGCCACTACCGGTTGCCTATCAGCGTTGGTGCTGATATATAACGCTATATATAACGACCAATTAAACTAGTGGGATAAACCACGTCAGTACTTCTAATCAATGATTGGGTCAACTAACAAAGTTAAGGTCAAAATAACTTTAATCAGTGTATTTTAAACCAGCGGCTTCACCCGCATTTAGTGCGAATTTAATACTGATAAAAAGTAGCCATATGCCTATATGGGCCTTCCTCGATATATGGATTTAACACAGAAAGATTTTTTCAAACCGAATCATTGCTTAGTTAAAAGCATTGGCGCGTTCAATCAAACAATGAAAACTCTTCCGTTTTATAATATGAGTATAAGGAAATAAATACATAAATATCGCGACACCTTCACACTTTAAGCTATTTTGTTTGGCTTATGTTATGGGTGCTAACACAACATAAATAACATATAAATACTTGTTTGACACCCATCCCACAAATGTTGACTGTACCGGGATTCAAACCCGGGACCAACAGTTTGGCAGTTCGGTATGGTGACCACTGCGCCAACGAGGTCGACAATTATAGTAGTATAGATAACTAGACCCGTAGTAAACATATAGGTACCTATTAATATGTATAGAGGTTTATGCATCAAAATAAATTGTCTAATACTTGAAGGGCCGCCTGGGAGTCTCGGCGGCTAGGCTGTCTAGACAGAGCTAATACATACATCACTATAAACTATATTATATTATCATAATTATGTTCAGCTATCTGTTCTCTTTTTTCTAGCCGTCACCTGACGACCTTTATGACTTATTTATTTTTTATTTATTTATTTGATGCTATCGATAGTTTGGTCTACAAGAAACTCGAAGCTCTATGGTTTCAGGATTAATAAAGATTGTTGGGCCGACGACGAAATTTTAAAGAAGAAAAAAGATGATGATTGAGATTTAGTACAGGGCACCAGTTGGCTGAGACAAAGCCTAAATGGCCTGCATACGACATTATTACCTACCCTATTTGTAGAAAAAACGAACACGTAAACCTACGATAACTTTATTGGTCCTCTGATTTAGCGCTTTTAATGAATGACGCTTTTAAAAAGTCGTGGTGGCCTAGTGGGTAAAGAACCAACCTCTCGAGTGTGAGGGTGTGGGTTCGATTCCAGGTCAGGCAAGTACCAATGCATCTTTTCTAAGTTTGTATGTACTTTCTAAGTATATCTTAGACACCAATGGCTGATAAAAAGGTGAAGGAAAACATCTTGAGGAAACCTGGACTGTAGTCTGAAATCACCAACTCGCATTGGGCAAGCGTGGTGATTAATGCTCAATCCTTCTCCGTGTGAGAGAAGGCCGCAGCCCAGCAGTGGGACGATAAAAAGGCTGTAACAGTAACAGTAACAGTAATGAATGACGATTTGTGTACAGAAATCCAAGTTATTCTCAAGAATACCTTTTATGTTTAAGAGCCATACTCTACAATCCATATCAACACATTAAATATCTACTGAACCCATAGGCCTATTAAAAATTACATATCGTAAACAGCGCGGCAGCGTCGATCCCGCCTCGTGCCTCGCCCTCTCAAAAATGCGAGCACTAAGTAGGGTCAATTATGGCGACACTTCCTAATTAATTGTTTTGTAGATAAGTGACACATACCTTCTACATACCGGGGATTTATTGGCATTTCACAATTATGTACCTAAGTATTTTTATGTGGTAACAACTGATAAGAATTAACATACCACTATAAAAAATGTACACAAAAAATAATTTGCAAAAAAAAACAAAGTCAAATTTCTGCATTCCGTTAGTTATCTACATACCTATAAATACTTGTGTTTGTATACAACTCACTATATGACTATACCTGTATATTGTATGTGTCCATGGTCTGACGTCATCAATCAATGGTTTCTCTAAGTGCGAACGTACCTACACTCACATGTACCTGCGTATCTTCGGAATATTCTTAGAGAGTTATTTTTAAATCAGTCTGGGTTTTTGAGTGTCCGGTGATTTGGTAATCCAGCTCGCATTGATTTCACACAGCGTAGTAAAAAGACAACAAAGAAGTGAGGCAATTAAAATATTATGATTTATCTGCTTATGTATTTACAGCAGGTAAACTTTTCTGTAAAATTCTAATGTTTCTTAATCTATTTTTTTCGAGGCTTCTGACTTTAGCCATACCAACACATCGATATCACTTTTCTTGGCCTGTTATCCATCTTAACTGAAAAAATCTAATTTAGGTGCTGCAATTGCACTGTAAGATTACATTCATAAAACCCGGTGTTCTGCTCTGAATACGTCAAATAACATACATTCATAAATAAAGGGATTGAAACATTATTGCAATATTCCTTTATGTCTTACAGATTGATAAGCAGTATTTTTATACTGAAACCTTGATATACTGTACCTATACTAAACCTTGATATACATATATATATGTTACCGTAAGATTACAAACATCGTTAGATTACAATCTATCTCGAGAGATTGTAAACTGTCGAATTATTGTGAACCGTAACATCTGATTGCAATTTAACGCATTATTTTTCGCTATATTATAATCTATCGATGAGAAATTGTCAAATTGTCAACTGTCCGAAAGCTCTCTCTGATTGGTCAGTCTTTTTGTAAGATCGACCAATCACGACCAGTCGTTCTGTTCCCATGGAGTTCCCGTAGAGTTAGGAATGAAATAGAGGTGTCAGTTAAATAAAATAAATGCTCTTCAATAATTCTTCAAGTATTAAATTTATATAAAAATAACTCTTATAAAAATACAGTTAGGTATTTTGTCTTCAAATACAAACTAATATTTAAAAATAAAATAAAAGGGGTGCTAATTAAACAGGCTTCTTTTTAATATCATTATTCGCCCCCAAAAATGTATGTTGCCTTCTAAATTACTAAGTCAGCCACAATTAATAAAGCGTCGAGCATCTAAATAATACTATCTTAGCCACGAGTTATCTTCCACTCTAAATACAACTCAGCATGATGGTTATTTTTTTGCATCTAAATTTGTAGCATGCATTCTAACAGTAAACTTCTTAAATACTATTAAATGACATCATAAAAATATTTACCTTCTATTTTTTTAACTCGTACCTACTGAGTTTTTTGTTTAAAATATAACACATCCCATATTAATTGACCCAGCATGGAAGTAAGCATGCAACATGCAGCAAGCATAACTTCTGTCACGGCTCCGGCGCTGCGGGGCTCCGGCGGTCCCATGCGAGCTTATCGTCGCAGATGGTTTTCACGCTCACCACCGCAGCTTCGGCTTGCTGGCCGGCAGAGCCGGCCAGCCTCAGCCGCGGCGGCGAGCGCTGAAACTACCTGCGCCTCAGCTCGCAGGCCGCCTCGCCCCTCCGCGCCTACGCGGTTTTGAATTGCACTCTAGGGGTAGGGCAGACAAGATTACGTGGAGTCGGTTTTGCAGCGATTCGTTTTCGTCACTAACTTCAATTTTTAATACAATTTTTAATTGTGTGTAATTTGAGTCTTAAAAATTAAGTACAATTTTTGATTTTATAAAAAATTAAACCGTCACTTATTTTTGCACGTCAAAGAGCTGTGACACCGGGAGTTGCAAAGAATATTGTCTTTTTTGACGTTCTACCAATCAGCGCGCAAGATGCATTCCGTTCTACGCCAGTTGACGATTTGACCGCTCTACATCGCTCTCGATCTTACAAAAAGACTGACCAATCAGGGAGAGCTTTCGGACAGTTGACAATTTGACAATTTCTCATCGATAGATTATAATATAGCGAAAAATAATGCGTTAAATTGCAATCAGGTGTTACGGTTTACAATAATTCGACAGTTTACAATCTCTCGAGATAGATTGTAATCTAACGATGTTTGTAATCTTACGGTGACATATATACTTTATCTCGTCAGACATATCGTAGCACTGTATGTTTGTTCGTAAAGTTTATTCAGCAGGACAGTGTGTGCAAACACTTAAAATTATCTCTCTTGTACACAAAAAAACTGAAGTTGCTACAGACAGTTGTAATCTGAGTTTACATGAATCGCAAGTATTTCATAAACGTTTTGTCATTATTTTTATTATTAAAAATACATAAGACAAGGCGAACACTAACGTTTATAACATTTACTAACTACAGAAACAAGGGCAACTTTCTATCAGAGTTTCTTTCAGTTTATAATTGGAACGTAAAATGTAACAGTCGACCGATAATTGATCCGATAGTTAACAATTTTTTTAAAGAAAATCTTGATTCCAATGTAAGTTTTCAATCGGACTGATACCGACTGAAATATCTGATCTTTGTAATGTGCATACTGCCATTCATTCATACCTACTCATGAGCCCAAAACGTCACGTGTGGGCACTTTAAAACGAATTGAAACTGTTATCCGATTATTAAACCAGTAATAAAAATGTACCAAAACCTGCTACGTATCACAGTTTAAACAAAAAGAATCGTTTTAAAAATACTCCATCGTAAAATTACTGGCTATTTAAAAATAGGAAATGTTGATGACATGACGCGACAGACATGACGCGCTTGTAGTTAGGCCAATTTTGACGAAACTTAAGCAATTAAATAAAAACTAAAAAGTAAGCACCATTCATCTATCAGGTACAATGAAAAGTACTCAGGCTGAAAGTAAATAATAATATGTGGAAAATTGCGTAAAAATATTTTTTTGTCTGAGAAGATGACACGATGAAACGCGCCATTGACCTATGTATAATATTACCACGTCTAAATCTCATCTAATTCTTAACTATGTAATATTACAATGAAATGAACGTCATAACAAAAGACAATCCACCCTTCACCACTGATTATATGTTTTTGGTGGGAAGAAGGGTATGGATTACATATCTGTTACTAGGTATATTGTGGTAAATAATGTACCTCTATAATTGTATGTACATATGTTATTTTGAAGTTTCCTAATAATACTGCTAAATGCGGTTGCTGAAATGAAACATTTCAACAAATGGTTACTTCCTATCATTATGAGTATTTACGTTATTTCTGTTTTTCCTAATTAAGTTTGTTCCCATTTGGCCTAATTATGTTTTTTATCATCCCTATACCAAGCATTGTTAACGATCTCTAATAGTTGGAATAATATGCTTTCCTGATACGCATTTACATTTATCCTTACTAATACTATGATCTAAAATTAGGTCTGTGTATCGGCTAAGCTGACTTGAATTACCTATGAAACAGAAATAAAATTATAAGTCGCTACTCTTAATGTTAATATCCCTACTAATGTTGTAAAATGTGTTTGCTACACTTGTATAGCGAAGGTGCCTAAAATGAACTGATTGAGATGGGAAAAATGGCATGAACATGACAATACATACCGTGCAAATTGGTATTATATATGTATTTGGCTACTTTTTATCCTAGTGCGAGATGCAGCTCCTTTGAAAACCAGACAAACTCGCAGGCAAAACCTGGTTTGAAATGAATAGATATCCACTAAGGTCTTGTTGCTAAGCGAAATTGCATCAAACTTACTATTTATATTCTTTATGGACCCAGTTTTTATGAAAGGCAATGTAATCGTCACGTCAAAGTTACCGCGCCCGTGTAAACGGCGATGGTTTAATTAGGTTAAAAGTGCCATCGCTTGTTTATATTATCAAGGAGCTGTGGTAACTGTAATATCAGTAGTTATTTGTTATAGTACGTTTGTATAGCGATTAGCTTGCTGTTATTTGCAATATCTTGGAGGACAAGTTCATCGACTGTTACCTAAGTACTTGAATAAACAATTGATTTCAAAATAATTGAACTTTTGCGAAAATGATTTTTAGGTGAAAATCTCTCTCTCTCTCTCTCAATGATGATCAATGAACTCAATAGTAATCAACCTTGATGACATAATAATGTTAGACTAATATTATCCTGTGACTTATTTATTGTTCTGTATGTTATATTCTCTTTTCATACATTAAGGAACTATACTATATTTACCGAAGTATACTAAATCATTTTAGTTTTATACGGACAACACTACCTCTACTGTGAGGACAACACTAAAAAAGAGATTTTGACAGTTAGAGCGCGCGCTTCCCATGCGCTTCCTTCGTGGACTGATAAACTATGTTTTCTTACGATTGATATTAAATTGTGTTTTAAAAGTGAATACAAGAAGTTATTGTGATACGAGTTGACGTTTTATTTCTGATTAAGGCTAGGAGATCATACCCTAGCTTATATCAGAAGCGGGAAGAACAGAAAACGCCTAATTACCAATGGGGCGCGAATGCTCCGAATACAATAAAATTAATGATCACGCCACACTATGCGAAACACTTAAACGAAGACGAGATGACCACAGCACTGATTGCTCAACCGCAATAATGTATCAAGGACTTATCTACTCAAGGAAAACAAAGCGACATGGTCAACAACTTGTGGAACCTATAATGACGACGACCAGACAAGATTCTTGTATGTAGATTACTGCTTGACACACACTACGCCTGATGGCGATTAGACACCTTCTCCGCCGCGATGCAACAGGTACCCGAGACATTGGATAATCAGGTATAAGCATTAATATTTTTTTTTCTCATTCCAATTAATCCATGGAATAGAAAACAATCATTTAATTGCCCAAACATGTATATACATGCATACACACGCAGGTGCATGCATGTAGGATAATACAATTATTAAAGGTATGTGCTTAAAACATGTTTGCCACTTGTCAATACAAATATAAAACCAGAAACATTTAGCTCTATATACTAAAAACTATTTGAGCTGACATTTCAGAGCTTCGGTACTGAGTTTTCTCTAGGTTATAGATATTTTGTTGTACATAATGGGTGCCATTCAAAATATAATTTAGCACATAAGTGCAGTTTTACATGGATGTGAACAGAGTTTGCTATTGATCCATTTGATGCATGCATTTTTAAGGTGAGTAAATGTACAACAATATATTTCATTAGACATCCATAGACCAGCTGGGAACATGACAGATACTCTGAGGTAAACATTTATATCCTGAGTAATTATGTATGGTGTTATTTTTGCTACACATTGAATACATAAAATATTCATGAGAAAAGAGTAAATAAAGCAAGTAAAGCTAATTGCATAGTTCATGGGGATGATGGCCAAACGATTTGGTGTTAATGCATTATTTACATACATTACTGAAATAGACAAAGGAAGTACCTATAAAAATAAGTAAATAGGATATAACAATAGGATATTCATGATATAAAGCCAATATTACAATAATTAAAATTGAAATAATCATAATCACTTACAAATAGAGGTAGAAAATAAAGTGGTTAATTGACAACCAACAAAAACCGTGCGACACAGCTCTTGACTATTCTATGTACATCCAAAGCGGTGATAACAGGTATTAATAATGGATAATCAAATACTTTAAAGTACTATAAACACTAAACTGGTTTTTATTAATAAAGTAACTATGAAACTAAATGCTTCAAGCCAGTATGTTTCAGACAGTAAGTATGTTTTACCAATATCTTGGTACTGCCAATAGCATACATCATTGTTAAGTAAAACCTCATTCCAAGCAAATATCATTGCTTGTTATTATTTTAAAGAGTATCTAAAGTAAAAATTATAAAAATGGTAATCTTTTTAAATGATCTTTTCCATATTATTAACTGTAAATTGCCTCACCTAGAAAAAGTTAAACTGCTTATTCTATCTGAATGTTGGATGATATTACAGCTAACAGGTACATTATAGGACTGTAACACATTAAGGATAGTTTAATCACAGTAAAGATGCAGCAATTGTAGTAAATATTATTTACTTAAAGGATTTTACAGACTGAAGCATAATAAATAAATATAAATCAGTAGTGTCAATTAATCAGAAGAAAATATAACTCAGTAGTGTCAGTAATCTGAGTAGCCAGATCAGATATGTTCTTTTTGAAAGATTTCATTTTAATTTGGAATCCACCACTTGATGCTGAGACCAGTTTTCTCAACCATTAAAAATAACCCGAAGTGCTTAAAGATATGTATACTAGAATCAAATAAATACAAAATAAAGAAATTTCGGCTTTGAAATCTGAATTGAAAGCAGTCTATATATTATTAACTTAATAAATGAATATGGCAATTGGGTCAATAAGAGATAGGTTTGAGTTGGAACAAAACAACATTAGTTATACATAAAATTGTCTGATACTACACAGGAGCTATACCATCAGAATACATTATACCATACTGAAAAGATGTATGTGAGACGGTTAAAGAATAAAAGACTAGGCAATTAATAAGTAATTTGTCCTAGCCCATTAAAAAGTTGAATGCATACCAGGGCACTCAGTAAAACATATAGATTATTATAAATAAACTGAACCTGAACTTTTATGGATGGTAACGATACGAGTTAACATTTCTCTCTATACTCTCTTTATGACAGGAAATCTTGTAATTTCCTGGGAGGTAAGACATTTTATTCTGAGACTAAATTTCAGCACATATTGTATGTTAGACCTTCTCTCACAGAAAATTACATGTACAGTTTATGATGATTTTCTTGATTGATGTTGTGAGTCTATTCTGACCACTTATAAAATAGGAACCAAGATTGTGGAGGATCAGAGGAGTGAATTCAGTGGGGTGTCAACAACATCTTTAACAAGTCAGTAAGTACAACCACAAGTGTTTTACAGTCAACAACTAAGAAAGAGCATTGCTTAGTATTTATTAGTTTTGAACCATTAATTGAATAAACTGACTGATAAAGAACAATTTATATGGTGATTGGAACTTATATTTAAAGATGATGACATCTGGTTATGTTTATATTCATATATATTTATTTGCATTCCATAATGTTACAATAGATGTTGAAGAGGCTTAAAACTAAGTAGGTACCATTATAGGCCCTGTTAGGGCACAGCTAAAGAAGGCAATACTTTAAGGCACCATAAATAAAGAACCATGAGTTAAACTAGGCTCAGGGGTACTTTGTTGTCACTTTGTTTGTATTAAAATTGTTTCTACGGCACCACCTTCAATTCTGCTTTCGTATCCCTCATCAGGGATATAGTTCCGAAGGAGCAGAAAGCTTTTCCACTCACGCTTTACAACTTGTAGAGTTATAATTTGATTAAATGGTATTAACTAAAAAGAAAAGCTTAAATTGAGAAGTGTAGTGATTTTAATGAATTGTTAATTAATAAAACAATACCAGATGAAGAAAATTGAATGAATAAATTAAAGATTTGTACAATTTTTACCTTGATTATCTGTTATTAATTCTTACGAGCCTCTGTATTGAGATGTGAAATGAATTGAAAGATTCATACTAATTCAGTTTGGTTGTATTGTTGAATTATTGAAATAAGACTACATAAATAAACTTTTGATAAGTTCATAGGTTGGAAGGTATGCACTATGTACTGTTTTAGCTGGTTCTATTGTTTGTTGCTGAAAACAAACGACTCGAGGAAGAAAATGGATATTATGTATTTATATATTTTAACCACTACAATAAGGGATTAACAGAAACAATTGTAATGTTGTAACAATTGTAACTTGTAGTGGTCTGATTGAGTTTGATTGTGTTGTTAAATAATAATAATAGAAGACATGTATTGATTTAGTTCAACCATAGGCATTGCTCTAATACAAATAAGAGATGGACAGAGAAAAATGTAATTACTTGTACATTTCTCGTTTTAATATGTTGTTAATTATTAAAGACTAGCGACTGGAATGCTAATAAAGAATTGAGTATTGAATAGACAAGATATATTGTACTAGTTGTGAGATAACGAATATAAATAAGAGATGGGCAGAGAAACTGACTAAAGAATTCGTATTAGCTACTTTGATCATATTGATGATTAATGGATACTAAACGAGATAAAATATGTATACATATATATTGTAGTCAGAGATAGAAGATGTAATAAATTGAGAGATTTGTATATTGTCCAGTTTGATGATATTGATAATTACGAGTCATTTATGATTCTGAATTTAATACACGGAAGGAATTGTGTAAGGACGGTTTTGTGTAAGGAGCCGCTTGTGATAATATTATTAATCAATATTTATAGAGATCTTCATTGACACATACCTACTGAAAAAGCTGTGTATATTTCTCATAGCTCTCAATTCTTCGAAACTAAGTCCTTAAAAAAAAAAAATTGTATATATTGTGCCAATAAAGTGTAATTGTGAAGTATATAAAATAAGACAGGATATTAAGCAATTGTATATTGTATTAAAGATCAATACAAGTGTAGTGACGCAGTTTATGAATCTAAGGCTGGATATTAAGAAATTGTATATTATATTGTTAATGTACAGTAGTCCAAGTACTGGATAGAAAGAAGTTGTTTACTGTAATGAGAAATTATATAAGCAGAAGCAATGTGTAAATACTGATTTGCACTTTGAATTATGATACTGATAAATTTTAATAGAAGTTTTCTATTGAAATGAGAAATGATATAAGTATTTTGATGCCAATATGGTGATGTTGACTTGTACTGCTTGAATTTGAATGAGGTACACAAATCCAGGGACGTGATACATAGGATTCTTTATTTAATGATTGATGATATAAGTATGTTGTCGTCGATATGTTCATATTGACTTGTAATATTGAAATTTGAATGTATTGATAAGGTATGTGTAAGATAAGAACGAGACGAGAGAGAGACGAGACTGGATATAAGGAATTGTTTATTTGATGGGGAACTATATAAATGAATTCATGTCAATATGTTGATTTTGACTTGTATTGCTTGAATTTGAATGTATTGGTAAGGTACCTACACAAGTCCGGAGACTGGATATAGAGAATTGTTTATTTAATGGGGAATGATAAAAGTATATTGATGACAAAATGTTGATGTTGACTTGTAATCGTTGAATTTGAATGTATTTATAAAGAAATAAATCCAGAGACTGGATATAAAACATGTCGACTATTGAAATAGGAAATGACATAAGTATATAGATGCCAATATGTTGATGTTTACTTGTAATGGTTGAATTTGAATGTATTTATAAAGAAATAAATCCAGAGACTGGATATAAAACAAGTCGATTATTGAAATAGGAAATTATATAAGTATATAGATATCAATATGTTGATGTTGGCTTGAAATGGTTGAATTGGAATGTATTTATAAAGAATATAAATCCAGAGACTGCATATAAAACAAGTCGATTATTCAAATAGGAAAATATATAAGTATATAGATGCCAATATGTTGATGTTGACTTGTCATGGTTAAATTTGAATGTATTGATAAGGTACATAAGTCGAGAGACTTGATAGAAGGATCTGGATGTCAAATTGTTAACATGACTAGAAGGCGTAGATAGCTCCAAATAGGAGTGAATTCCTCGTTGCAGTCACAGTGATAGTAAGATTAACTTACTCTGTTAAACTTGAATGTTTTGATAAAGTATACAAGTCCAAATACTAGACGTGAAGTTGTTTACCGTAGTAAGAATTTGTACAAGTATATGGTTGCCAATTTGTTAAAATGGCAATGTACACAAGTCACAGTTTGGATTCAAAATGAAATGAAATGAAAATATTTGCAGAAATTGTTTATCGTAGTGAGAGTTTATGCAATTATATTGTTGACGATTTGTTAGCATGGCTGGAAGGCGTGGATGGCTCCAGTTGGAGTGAAGGCCACGATGCAGTCATAGTTAGAGTTGGCTGGAAGGCGTGGATGGCTCCGGTTGGAGTGAAGGCCACGATGCAGTCATAGTTAGAGATGGCTGGAAGGCGTGGATGGCTCCAGTTGGAGTGAAGGCCACGATGCAGTCATAGTTAGAGATGGCTGGAAGGCGTGGATGGCTCCAGTTGGAGTGAAGGCCACGATGCAGTCCTAGTTAAAGATACGACTCTGGAAGGTTGGCACGATCGTGAAGCCTTGTTGGTGGACATCCTCTTGGCTTTGCGGTGAGGGGTCAAATGCAGATGTCGTGAGTTGAGATTGGCTGGAAGGCGTGGATGGCTCCAGTTGGAGTGAAGGCCACGATGCAGTCCGTCCTAGTTAAAGATACGACTCTGGAAGGTTGGCACGATCGTGAAGCCTTGTTGGTGGACATCCTCTTGGCTTTGCGGTGAGGGGTCAAATGCAGATGTCGTGAGTTGAGATTGGCTGGAAGGCGTGGATGGCTCCAGTTGGAGTGAAGGCCACGATGCAGTCCGTCCTAGTTAAAGATACGACTCTGGAAGGTTGGCACGATCGTGAAGCCTTGTTGGTGGACATCCTCTTGGCTTTGCGGTGAGGGGTCAAATGCAGATGTCGTGAGTTGAGATTGGCTGGAAGGCGTGGATGGCTCCAGTTGGAGTGAAGGCCACGATGCAGTCCGTCCTAGTTAAAGATACGACTCTGGAAGGTTGGCACGATCGTGAAGCCTTGTTGGTGGACATCCTCTTGGCTTTGCGGTGAGGGGTCAAATGCAGATGTCGTGAGTTGAGATTGGCTGGAAGGCGTGGATGGCTCCAGTTGGAGTGAAGGCCACGATGCAGTCCGTCCTAGTTAAAGATACGACTCTGGAAGGTTGGCACGATCGTGAAGCCTTGTTGGTGGACATCCTCTTGGCTTTGCGGTGAGGGGTCAAATGCAGATGTCGTGAGTTGAGATTGGCTGGAAGGCGTGGATGGCTCCAGTTGGAGTGAAGGCCACGATGCAGTCCGTCCTAGTTAAAGATACGACTCTGGAAGGTTGGCACGATCGTGAAGCCTTGTTGGTGGACATCCTCTTGGCTTTGCGGTGAGGGGTCAAATGCAGATGTGAGTTGAGATTGGCTGGAAGGCGTGGATGGCTCCAGTTGGAGTGAAGGCCACGATGCAGTCCGTCCTAGTTAAAGATACGACTCTGGAAGGTTGGCACGATCGTGAAGCCTTGTTGGTGGACATCCTCTTGGCTTTGCGGTGAGGGGTCAAATGCAGATGTCGTGAGTTGAGATTGGCTGGAAGGCGTGGATGGCTCCAGTTGGAGTGAAGGCCACGATGCAGTCCGTCCTAGTTAAAGATACGACTCTGGAAGGTTGGCACGATCGTGAAGCCTTATTGGTGGACATCCTTTTGGCTTTGCGGTGAGGGGTCAAATGCAGATGTCGTGAGTTGAGATTGGTTGAAAGGCGTGGATAGCTCCAGTTGGAGTGAAGGCCACGATACGGTCATGAGGCCAAATGCAAACGTCGCCAGTGAAGGCCGACTGGGTGGTGTAGATGGGTCCAGTAAGAGTGAAGGCCACGATACGGTCATGAGGCCAAATGCAAACGTCGCCAGTTAAGGCCGACTGGGTGGTGTAGATGGGTCCAGTAAGAGTGAAGGCCACGATACGGTCATGAGGCCAAATGCAAACGTCGCCAGTTAAGGCCGACTGGGTGGTGTAGATGGGTCCAGTAAGAGTGAAGGCCTCGAGGCAGTCCTAGGAACGCAGCTCTGTAAAGGTGGCACAGTCATGAATTCTTGCTGGCGAATAACCTCTTGACTTTGAGAAGTTTGAGGACAAACTTAGTGGTCAGAATGGCCGAATGTTAGACTAATATTATCCTGTGACTTATTTATTGTTCTGTATGTTATATTCTCTTTTCATACATTAAGGAACTATACTATATTTACCGAAGTATACTAAATCATTTTAGTTTTATACGGACAACACTACCTCTACTGTGAGGACAACACTAAAAAAGAGATTTTGACAGTTAGAGCGCGCGCTTCCCATGCGCTTCCTTCGTGGACTGATAAACTATGTTTTCTTACGATTGATATTAAATTGTGTTTTAAAAGTGAATACAAGAAGTTATTGTGATACGAGTTGACGTTTTATTTCTGATTAAGGCTAGGAGATCATACCCTAGCTTATAATAATAAGGGCGAATTTAAGGTGGCAAGGTGCTGCACGGTTGCAGCGACGCTTTTCACGAACTTATGGTTGATACGCGTAACTGAAAGGTAAAGGAAAGATGCTAGATATACCCAAAATTGGATACCAACAGAAAAAGTAAAGTAATACTTCAGCATTATTTGCTTTGAGTGAATACACTGATAACCCACAATTAAATAAATAAGAAACATTGAAAGCGAAAACAAGGAACGATCGATTGCTCAACACAGGAACCCAGTAACTATAGCATCCGAGTTTTACTTGTACATGATCTCAGTGTCGGGGGCTAGTTTCCCTACATCCAGGTGGCGCAAGTGAGGATGCGTGCGCCGGCGCAGCGATGCACTTCCACTCAGGAGTGTACACTGGAGCTGGTTGAACGCTGTGCAAGTAACTAGTGATAATATGAAGTTTTGCGATATTTTGAGGTGGGGTCTTAGAACATTAGTGATATCAATTTGTGTGATCCGTAAACTGTGCGTTTGTGTGTGTGTGTGTGTGTTTGTGAATGTCTCAATGAGTGATTTTGAGCTTATATGTTCTGAAGTATTTCTAGTAGTACCTACATATTATGTTCATGACACATGTTACGTGACTGGAGACTGACATAATTACATCACATTAGGACCCATTATTATATTTCTAAATATAGTTAATTATGCAAAACATGCGAACTAGTTAGTTGTACGCTACTTTGCATACGCTCTGTATTAGCATCATACATATTGAATGATCTACATATTGTTTTCATTTGCAAAATAATAGAAACTTGCCAATGACGATTCTATTCGACTCAATAAACTGTTGCTTAACACATAATTTAAATTAAATAATGAACGGGTTTGATGTACCTATTACAAAGTATTTAAAGTGAAGTTGATTTGTTAGGTTACCATGTTTTACTTGTAAGGTCATGCTCAGCTCAGTTACTGCTCATAATACAGGACATCATCTCCCTGCTGAAGAGGACGGATCCTGATGACGTGCCTGAATTCGTGGCGAAGGACTTACATAAGCTGCCCCCCGTCACGTTCGATCACGTCGACGTCACCAGGCTGTTGAAAGACATAACGTGTCTTAAGGCAAGCCTGGAGGATATGAAGTCCAAGATGGAAGCGTCACAGGTTACTATCAATGACCTGCGTCGTGAAGTAGCGTTGTTGCGCAACGCTGTTTCTATAAGTGGGTCATTGGATGTATTGAATGTGAACACTCGTCGCGGGGCGCAAAATGCGTCCGTCATCAGTTTTGAGTCGGCGAATTCGAGTGCGTCACCGGTCGCCGATGTCGCTGACGATGCACCCCGCCCCGCCGCCGCCGTTGTTGCCGTGTCAACACCTGCGGCCGAACCTCGCGTAGGAACATCGACCCCTAAACGCGCCTACGCGGCAGTAGCAGCCACCAACAAGCCCGCTGTGACGCAAACAAAGCGGGCCAAAGCAAAAGGGAGTAAACAAACCCGTGGCACATCACAGCCACAGACTGGTCCTAAGAAGGTCACGTGCGACAAGGATGGCTTCATAAAGGTAGAAAGGAGAAAAAAGAGGCCACCTTGTAGGAATCAGTGCGGCACCGCACAAACTGGACCCAACATCCTGCTGCGTCCTGCAGTACCTACGACGCAGTTGTACGTGTCCCGTCTACATCACACCACGACGGTGGAGCAGATCGTGGAGTATGTCCGATCCAAAACCAACTGGACCTTGAGAGTGGCGAAGTTGGAGTCGCGCCACAATACGAACTTCAATTCGTTCATGGTGCGAGTTCCAACTCATCACGTCGAGACATTCCTCAAGGAAGAGTTTTGGCCGAAGGGTGTCGTATATCGGAGGTTCCGAGGATGGCTACGCGACACCTCGCAGCGTAACACGACGCCGACACTTCGTGTGCATTAGTTTTAAGTAGTTTATATAAAATATGTATTATATAGTATATGATTTAATGTTATAATATTTATGTATAGTGTTTTCTATGGGCCTTGATGCCTGATTTAAATAAATAAATAAATAAAAAAATAAATAATAATTTATAGAGTTTCTAGTGCTAAATTATATCAATTTAAAATTAGAAGCCCTTCATTCTATACCAACAAACAGCTTTATATATTTGTTATGTTTTGCGATAAACTTTATTTGTAGGGACTATAAATATCATTGGAGTTCAGGGTTTTGTGTAAATCCGTTCAAATCTCTTAATTTACTCGGGAAAGTTTGCACTTTAAAATACTGAAACTTACCTTGAACTAGGTCAGTTAAATAAACTATTTGAGAGGATCAGTTTGGTTCAAAGTTTTGTTTTCAATACAAAAGTCTCTTAATACTACTGTCCACAGTAAAATTGTGCCAATCTCCCTCCTACTGCTATCATCTGCCGATGGCGACCTGTTCTCCAAGGCCACCAGGACCAAGGCTGATGAGAGGGATGTGAGGAACAGTGTGTTCGACTTCATCATCATCGGCGGAGGCACTGCGGGCTGTCTGCTCGCCAACCGACTGTCTGCCGTGTCTGATTGGAAGGTACCTTCTGATGCTGGCTTTAATTAACTAGTTATTAAGTAAGGTACTATCGTGGATCAGACATAGGCAGATTAATTTGAAATATTCAGGCAAGTGAGGCGTAATTAGCTTGAAGGCACTTATCTTTCTGTTTAGGTATTATAAAGCATATGTAACGTCAGTTATTCAATATTATTGAGGAAGTTGGTAGAGTTATTGTAAGGTCATATGTATACATACCATAATTGCTTAGCCGTGTAGTTATATAGAAAGTCGGCAGGAGAAAACTTAACAAGTAGGTACTGGCTATCCCGTCACTAACTCTCCCAAAATGTTATGTAAATATGGTTAAGAATACCAGATGTAGCTTGAGATCTCTGACCCTAACTACCCCATCAGGTTCTACTTCTCGAGGCTGGTATTGACGAGAACATAGACTATGACATCCCAGGAGTTCCTACCAAGGAGTACCGTCCCATCCTGTGGAACTACCGCACTGAACGTAACGGCTACTCCTGTCTCTCGCGCCCTGGAGGCAGCTGCGAGGTCAAGACTGGGAAGGTGTTGGGAGGGTCCAGCGTCACAAATGACATGAAGTACACGAGAGGATCCAAGGTGGATTATGATGGATGGCATAGCACGGGAGCTCTGGCCTCCTTGGACTGGAAGTTCGATGCGGTTTTAGAGCATTTTAAGAGTATTGAGGATAATGGTGAGTTTGTATGCTTTGGAGAGATTTTTGAACTGTCTTATCTATACTAATATTATAAAGCTGAAGAGTTTGTTTGTTTGTTTGTTTGAACGCGCTAATCTCAGGAACTACTGGTCCGATTTGAACAATTCTTTCAGTGTTAGATAGCCCATTTATCGAGGAAGGCTTTAGGCTACTTTTTATCCGGGTTCGTGCAGAGGTTCCCACGGGATGCGGGTGAAACCACTGGCAGAAGCTAGTGTTTGATAAAGTTCATTATGTTTTCATGTTTTAATTAATAGGCTTTCTTATACTCAAACTCAAACTCAAACTCAAACTCAAAATCGTTTATTCAAATTAGGCTGATAAATCAGCACTTTTCGAACGTCAAAAACAAAAGACAGCCCCCAAAACGCCCGCCCTTCACCACTTCCTATGTGTTTTTGCTAGGAAGAAGAAGTGGCGCAACAAACTCCCCAGCAACACATGTCTGTCTGTAAGGTTTGAATAATTTGATACTTGAACTACATGAATTTGATACTTTATAAGAAGACCGCTTAGATACTTATATGCCAGCCTACGCATAGTTAGTTATCCCTTTTGACGATGACTGTCAAATATGAAATCCAGGACTAGGTAAAAGTGTAATGTTTATCATAAATTACTGTACGTAACTAACTTCCCCGTAGCTAATGAGCATTTATTATACCACAATGTGTTTGTGGTTACATTGAAGCCAGCTGCAGTTTTCCTGTTTTTTCAGAATAATCCCAGTACTATACCTAACATTTTAATTGGTTAAGTCCCTTTCTTAAAATAGCAGCCTATATGGGAGTCAGGGAAAAAGTCCAGAGTCTTTGTAAATAAAGATTTTATTTTGGTTTGGAAGGATAATAATTACCAAGAAGTAGGTACTACTTCTCTGTCTTATTCATCTCTATTGTTAGTTTTTCGAAATAAAACCATGAAAGTAGTATTAAAATGCATCCAAAATAACCTCGATTAGGACGTTTTTAATGACTTTAATTTACCAAACTCAGTAATTTAGTTCACGACGTAATAACAATCCTTTATATTAATTATAGTTTACATTTCAAGGTGATTACGATGTCCTGATGAACTCTCACTACCACTCGCGAGGGGGAGACCTACATGTGCAACGATTCAAACATGTCGACAGATACATGGAGGTGTTCACTGCTGGCTTCACTGAGATGGGCCTGCGCACTGTAGACATTAACACCAATGTACAGGAGGCAGTCGTTAACAACCAGTTCACGATATTCAACAACACCAGGCTCAGTACCAACAGCGCTTTCCTAAAACCCGTGCGACACAGGAAGAATCTACAAGTGATCACCGGAGCATATGTGTCTAAAATAGTCATCGATAAACAAGAAAAGAATGTAGATGGCATAATTTACGAGGTGGAGAAGGGCAAAGAGCGACCGGCGTACGCGAAACGTGAAATTATACTCGCGGCAGGCGCTATTAATAACGTGAGGCTGTTACAGCTGTCCGGCATCGGCCCCAAGGCTGATCTCAAGAGACATAACATTACAATGATCGCCGATCTTCCTGTAGGACATAATTACCAAGATCAGGTAACCATCGGCGGCCTTGCGTTCGTATTGAGCGATGTCCCGGTCGTCACTGAAGCCGAAGTAATAAACGATTTCAAAACCTGGTTCCAAAATCGCAGCGGACCGCTAGCTTCTAGAGGTATTGGACAAGTTTCAGCTTTTATACAACTTTACGAGAACTTTAATGCCCCCGATGTGGAGCTGGCTTTAGAAGGTAATTTTATTAGAAGCGATAAATTTATGCTGACTAACGTAAGTGTCCACGCAGCAGAGGAAACGAATCTGCCTTTGCCTTACTATAATTTAGTTAATATAAATCCTGTCTTACTTAGACCTAAAAGTAGAGGAAAAGTCATGCTTAATAAAAGAAATCCGAAATACGGACGACCGGTAGTCCAAGCTAATTTTCTTAAGGAAACTGAAGATTTAGATACTCTTGTAGATAGTATTGACATAGCTTTACAGTTACTAGACACGAAAGAGTTTAAGAAAGCAGACATAAAGTTCGCACCGCTGGACCTATTTCCCTGCGATAGACTAAGTAACAGAGATCAATGGAATTGTATTGCCCG